>NC_088979.1:18945469-19234902 GCF_963932015.1 Anas acuta
CACCACTATAAAGGCTTCTCTGTTATAAAGTAACACGAACAATAGATTATCATTCATTGCTCCTATATTAAGCCCAATAACTTTAAATGTATTTCCCATTAAAAAAAAAAAAAAAGAACAAAATGAAATCAGCCCTGATCTGAAGGTAAAAGAGAAGCATATCTGCTACTTCCTAAGTGGATTAACAGCACAATTTGACCAAAGTTTCTTTTGGGAGCACAGACATCCTTTTTCATCTCAGTCGAGGCAGCACAATTGCTTACAATGCAACACAGTGAAAATAATTTCAGTTTAAAAAAAATATTTTTTTCCTCCCTGCATCTACTTCCCAACCCCTCCCTATTCCAACAACTACCCCAAGCTCAACAGGGTGGTTTAGACAGACTTTAAAGGAATGCAAAAAGACCTGAAGGTTGTTGATTGTGTCAATGTCTCCTGTTCAGATCTGACAGCCTCCCTTCTACACATCTCCCAGCACATGTGTGTTTTTTAATGCCACTCACACACCCCACTAGGCATCAGAATTGCTCCAGATTTTACAGCATCCCCTATACCACGGTCACTGCCCCAGCACAGGCTATCCATTCCACTTCCTTTAGTTCTGGGGAAACCAAGGGAACCCAGAAAGCTGGAAAGGAGATAGATATGAGGAATACATTTGTCCTTGGTAAAATGGAAGACACAACCACCTTAATCCCAAATCCCAACCTTACATCAAGCCAGGACACCAAAGTGGAAGAAACTCTCCCAGGTATACCTAACCTAGACAGACTTTTTAGTATCAAAACAATGCCAGAAACTCACGAAAAGGAATTTATCACTTCCCTGCTTGTGCCAGCACCATCAACTTACTAATCAGGAGAACTCCTTCCACCCCTCCATATGGAGGGCCATTAATTAACTAATGAACACAGATTATTGTACCAACAGTAAGGCTCTTAGGAAGCAGGTTAAAGGGAAGAAAACAGTAGGTAGTGCCGGAAGAAGAATTACCCAGATGGAGTTATCAACTAATGAAGCTCCCTGACGGACAATTCTAGAAGCAGACACACAGTATTTTCATTAACATCTCAGAACAAAATAGAGAAACATGCTAAGGCAACACCAACACGTGCAACGAGTGAGAAGCATCACGGGCTGAGATGAACACTCACTCTGTGAAACAATCAAAAAACAAACCCTACGTGCGAAGAGCCCCGTTTCACTAGATGCTAAGTTTGTTTTTAAAGATATCAGAAGCTGCAGCAATCTTCACATTCCTGCCGTCACCTCCTCACCCTCGGCACCGTCTGCTTTGGGTACACACCATGCACGTTTGCTCCCAGGTGAAAGTTTCATTAACATGCCGCGCACTGCGTGTACTTATTCCCAAACTGTAACCTGAACTGCGTGCCTGTAAAACACACCAGCCACACCAGTTCTTAAGCAAAAGCTGGAACACCTATACATACACAATGATGGGCTCTTGCATTACTTTGTACCACTCCAGAAAAAGATCTGGACTGCTTGAGCATAGTCCTCTGAGAACACCACCTCAATGCGCTGAAGTAATAAAGAAAAAGCATAACGTTAAGTACTGCTAGGAAAGGAATACAGAAGCATACCAAAAATTTACAGCCATCGAAACTCCTCATGTTCCCACAGCACAAATGAACACAGTTCTGGTCGGTCCATCTCATAAATCGTACAGACAAATACAGGGACGATCAGTTGTACAGGACATCGCCTACTTGAAAAGCTGACCAGGTATAGAAGATGACAGGAGGGTGCAGTGTGACAGACACCAAAAAAATCAAAGTGTACAGTAGAAGAAAACCCAGCACGATGAGTTGGTACATCTCGTAATTCAATACTGAATGAAATGCTCAAACAGCAGGCTTCTCTCAAGTAACAGAATGTTTTCTTTTGTTCTTTCCCTCAAAAAACTCCTGTAAAACTCATTACTACTAGACAAATATAATATAAAAGCCTAAGAAAAACAAGAATATATATTTATTCCAGAAACAACTAGATATATGAGTGGAAGAAAATTTCATCAATAATCATTAAGCAACGACACTACCTGAAGCTCTTGAAGATAATAATTCAAATACGGTAAAGTGTATACCAGTAAAAGGATTATCTCTATTTTTTGAGGCCCTTCTTCTAAATCAGCAGCTAGAAGCCACTGCTGGAAATGGAACTGAGCTAGGCAGATGTTTGGTCTAATCCTGCCATAATATTATGGCATACGTCCAGCTTGTTTTGTTAGGTGATGACCTGGAAGACTTCAACAAGTCTCAGCATTGAAGTGATTCATTTGTCTGGATTTCTTCCAACAGGTAACCTGCCATAAGAAAATGAGAGCTGGTACATCTCTTCCTTTCATCCTTACCATTATTCAAGTATCATGACCTGAAGAAATGCCCTACAAAGAAGGCAGGCCGCAATGAGAAACTGAACTTAGAAAACGGAGGAGGATTGTCGTGGTCCAAACTCCAAGGAAGACAGGTCAAAAGAAAATCCCACACAAACTGTCAGCTTAGATGATGCAAACAATTTGTTCTTAGGTTTTAAGAATACTAACGTGTTCCCTTATGCTGTTACTCTACAAGCTTACTGAAACATCTGACAGACAAGTTCACTTGACCACAGTCAGACTACCCAACTTTAGCCTCAGTTGGGCAAGATACATTACAAACTAAGAAATACCCCAAGAAGAAAGAAATGTGTGAATCTCCTCCACCATCACCCCCAAAACAGACCATGGTGAGAAAAGAACATTTAAAAACGTGTAAATAAGGGAATTATTTTGCAAAAGCCTTTGCTCAGATGTTCTTGAACCTGTCCATTAATGCCACCCAGTGCACACTGCAAAGGATGGCAGGAACCTCTGGATGCCACTCAGCTCAAACTGCTGCCAAAAAAAGAACTTGCTTCAAAGTTAGATGAGGTCACTCACGATCTCATTCTGTCAAGTTTTAGATTTCTCCAAAGACGGGAGATCCCACAGCCTTTCCAGGCAGCCTGTCCCACTGCCTCCACCAACCATACTTACTATGAAAGTTTTCTCCTTCTATCCAGCTGGAATTTCCCTTTCTGAAAGTTGTAACCTCTTATCTCTTTGCTGTGTGCCTTGCATTTCTAATACCCAGACGGTCTGACTTGGCAAACAAATTTTACGCTGAAGGTGTATGATACAACTGTGCCAATCTGACGGCTCATCAGTGCTAATGAGGCACACTGGCCCTGCACATGTCCGACAATCTAATTTCAGCCCCCTCCTTGTGCTAGCTCTGCAACTTAAATGGCTGCAGAGATCATCAATTCATCTCGCTAACCTGACAGAAATCCATTCCCTTGTTTAATTCTTATGTCCTCTTTGCAATATTAATATGTTCGGTGCAGGTCACAAGGGAGAAAGTGAAGCTGCAGGTAGGAACAGAGCATCCCGTTTTGGAGGGGCCCAGGGAACAAGCTGTAACCTGTGGATTTAGATTTAGGTGACACAGAACATTACATGCTAAAGAAATGTCAATCTGCTGTAATAAACCGCCAACAATTACTAAAATTCTTGTGTACACTTCTGACTTCATGCTCTCACCTATGGGATGAAGCTTACATTTCCTTCCTTAATAATGCAGCCTGTCCTCCTAATCCACAAAGAGTTATTAAAACAATGCTCAACTAATATTAATTACATTTAGCATTAATTACCACCTGAGCTAAACAGAACATAAGAGTAATGTATGTTTCCTTTTAGTTAAGGGGTGCCACAGTTCGGAAATGGAGCAGCATTGTACTCACTTCATTTCACACAGATTCTGGTGTGCACAGTCTTCACCAAGCCAGAGTCGCACAGGTCAAAGGTACAGAGCAGCCTGTGGCACTGAACTACGGCACAGCATTTTGGGTTTAAGCTACAAGGCATTGTGGGAAGCTTACATTAAACACACAGCTTGGAAAGGAAGCAAGTAGGGAAAAAAAAAAAAAGTGTGTACTTTTTAGTATGGCAAATACTCTTATACACACCAAAGAAAACTGCCATAGGACCAGCATTCAAAGTCCTATTTGGCAGCTAATGACAACTTCACCTAACTACTCTTTAACTTGTACTGAATTTCAATCATTTTCGAAACCCTACCTTTTGAACACGGGCTCCTTGAAAGGCATTATTGTAATAAAGGACAAGCATTTTTACACAGCTGTAAGAGAAACCTGGTGAGAGAACAGATTGAAATCTCTCCAGTTTTCAGACACTGCATGCCATGATTCGTAAAGCCCGTAAAGATCAGCAATTTGCGAGCTCAGAATAAATTTATCTTGTATCTGACACACAAAAAGTGGTTTTCCAAAGGAAAACTCCACTAACCCAAAGCAATAAAAAAATAAAAAGAATTATTAAAATACTCATCAAATATTTAGAGAGCTCAAGGTGATCCATACTTACCCTATAGGAAAGTTAATTAAACTTTCCTTATTTTTTTAATGTCTAAATTCCTCTAGTCCATTCTTCTCGCCCACGGTTCTGTATCTCAGCTTGAAAACAACATGAACTGCCACAGCTCCCTGCTCCATCCTCAGATACTTTACACCACCTCATTCCCAACTGAATTTTGCATGGACTGCCAGGTGAGGAGAGCAAACCATCTCTCTCCTCGCCACTCCCTGCCCAGTTAAATCTTGCTGCCATCTGTCAGACCACTCACAGCTCATTTTTCAGGTATGGCTCCATGCGCCAGCCTCTGCTGACCTCCATTACCAGTACCAGGTTCACCATCCTCCTCCCCCTGGTCCTCGGATTTTTACATAAATAATTAATCCTATCTGTTTGTTTGATCAGTTCGTGCCTCCCAGCTGCCACACACAAACTACACATTGCCCCCAGCTCCAAACAGACGTTTTACAAGATTTTATCAAACGGTATAGGAAGTTTAAACGAGGATTATCACTGTCCAGGTGCAGTCCTGCAACAGGATTTTGCTCTCATTTGTCCACAGTTGCCAGTGAGAAGGAACAGGCCTTTTTGTTTGACCCTTTCAGGGCAGGGGGTCCCACATCCACCTTCATGGCGTGCAGCTGTATCAACTCCTCTCCGCTGTCACCCCAAAAACCTGCTGGTTCTTGGGACGTGAGGCATGGGGCAGGAACCATTAGCAGTTCCCACAGCCCTCATAGCCAGCCTGCCTTAAAGCCTGATCGGGTTCCTCAGCCTGACAGACAGCTTCCAGAAATCTCTCTGTTTTACACCGCTTCCTCAGGAAGAGGGATCTAAACTAACTCTTACCAGTTCAGGGATGTCTATGGGACTTCCAAGAGCAGCTCTGGAGGGGAAAAAAACAAACAAACAAACAAACAAGCAGCAGCTCACGCCTGCAACAAGTCCTTTTTCATACTGATAGAGGTTGGAGGGAGAGAGGAAAGTAGGGATATCAGCAAAGATCCTAACAGCCATGTGTTTGCAGACTGGAGACAGAGTTTAACCAGCAAGTTTAGCACCTATTCTCCAACAGAAGCATCAAGGCTGCCATAAAAGGCTGGCATCATTTCACTGCACTGACATTTCTGATTACTTTGTCTCCACATTAATAGGCGTTTTCCTCTCTGTGGCTAGGGAAACTGCCACCACGAGCAGCATTAAGTTTCCCAGCATGGATGCACAATGCTGGAGATGCCACCCCACGTGCCTGATACCAAAACCTACCTAACTCGGGGCTTCCTTCCACAGCCAAGTTGTGTGTCATACTCATACTCACTACGTATTTCCTCTACACAGTCGAGCACTTCTGGTAATTACAGCACTGCATTATTTAAAAGAAAGCAAGGCAGGGAGATCACGAGGCTGCCTAACGACCTGTGCAGCTCAGTTCTGCAAAGGCACGCGTGAACCAAAAGCAAAGCCAAGCCCAAAAGGGATCACCGTGTGTGTGCTTTGAAAAGTTTTGGTGGTGGTGGGTTTTCTTCTTTAAAGGATCGGTGTTTGTTGGTATCTTAGTTTCTCATTTGGAACGATATTCAGCATTTTCCAGGCTGATTTTGGAAGCCAGGTGTATTTTTAGGAGGATACCCACTGCTGAAGCTTTGCTCCAGCCCAGTACTTACCCCACAGGCTCTGCACGCTGCCCATAAGGGACAAACCTCCCCAAATCCTGCTCGGTTCCCTTCCAACCCCTCCACCACCACCACCACCACCACCACCCCCCACCGCCTGCCCACGTTTCGGCACCAAACCCTCCAGTCTGGCAGGGAGCCGTGCCGTGGGGGGGGGGGGGGCGTTTTTTGGGACCTGCCCGTCCCCCTTGCTGCCCCCACTGCCCCCCATCCAGCGCAGCCCCAAAACTTTCCCGGGGAGCCCCCCTTCCACCAGGCTCCCCCCTCCACGTGCGAGCGGAGGGGGGAAATGGAGGGGGGGGGGGAGGCTCCGCACGGAGAAAACTCTGGAAAAGAAACGCGGAGAGAAAGGAGAAGCGGAGAGGGGAAGGAGAAAGGGTAAAGGGGGGGGGGGAGGCGAAGCCCTCACCATCAGCACTTTGGCCGCGTTCTCCAGCTGGGCGATCACCTCGGGGGCCCCCCCCGCTGCCGCCGCCGCCGCCGCCATCATCATGGTCTCCGTTCAATGACGCGCCATGCGCTGCATTCTGGGGCCCGGCGGCCGCGCAGCCAATCCCGCCCGCGGCCCCGCCGCCCGGCCCGAGCGGCGGAGCCGCCGCCTCAGGCAGCGCGATGGCCGCGGGCAGCCCCAGCGCCACCGCCACCTCCACCGCCACCGCCCGGCTCCGAGCGGCCCCGCCGCACGCAGCGCCCACCGCCCGCCGCCCACCGCCCGGCCCTGCGCGCCCGCCTCCGGGGCGGGCCCCGCGGGGGAGCCGGGGAGGAGCCCGCGGTGGTGGCGGTGCTGGGGAGCGGGGTTCGAGGCTGCCCCCCGCCGCTCGGGGGTTGGGGAGGTTGGGGAGTGAGGGGAGAGGTGTGGGGAGGTAGGGTTGGTTTGTTGGAGGGGTCACCCAGAGCACGTTGCATAGGATGGTATCCATGTAGGGTTTGGGTATCTCCAGAGGAGGAGACCCCACAGGCTCTCTGGGCAGCCTGTCCCAGCGCTCTGTCACCTCACAGCACAGAAGTGCCCCTTCATACTGAGCCCGAACCCCCTGTGCTTCAGGTTGTGAAATACTGTCACTGCACATAGATCGCACGCTGGAGCAGCCTTGGAGTGCACAAGCTTTGATACCTTCAGATGAACTTAAATCAGAAGTCCTGCACAGGCCAACTGGACCATCCCTGCTGGGTCAGGCACATAACAGCACCCACTGCTTGGCACACAGACCCTCCCCGGCCACCCTGCTCCGGACACAGTGCTGTGGCGGCAGCCCTGGTCCTCCCAGTGCTCGAGAGGCCAGAGCTGGCCTCCCCCGTGCTGAAGTTTATGGGGTTTGGAAAGTATCGCTGGGACCTGGTGGTGTGAAATGAGTGTAAATGTCCAGCGTTTGCACGCAAGGGATGCAGGATAATAATGGAAGGAAGAAGACATCGAGGAGACAGGATGACAGTAAGAAATACAACTTATTGAAGAGAAGACTGAAGGGTGTCAGTATTTTTCCCCAAGAAAGGGCAGCTTTCAGGGCCCAAGAGGACGTGGCAGTGCTTACTACTCCACAGGGTTAGAAATAGCAGTCAAACTATGTAAAAGCTCAATTTTGTAATTTGCCTAAGATGCAATGTAATTCACGTTAAAACATTAAACGTATTTCAGCGTGTTGTTCTATCCTAGTTTCACTGTTGAAGAGTGTGGGGAGCTCAGCAGGGCTGCACTAGGGGAGAGAGAAGTGTAAGGAAAATGGAACCAACAGGCAGAGATGGAGGAGGTCAAAGGCAGTGAGAGTGTGACAGCACACAGGTCCTGAAGTGTGCTTGTTGGACAAACTGCAATATACAATGAGTCTAAAGAACAGTAAAATAAGCTAAGGAACTAGAAATATGCATACAAAGCAGTGATGTCAAAAAAAAATCAATCGCTGGAAAAGCTGTTTTAAGGAATACTGCGTTCAGTAAGGCACTACTTCAGGTGAGTATTTCTGTATTTGTAACTTGTATCCAAAATGAGATTCTTCAACAACTTCTTCAGCCTGCTTAAAGGTCCTCCATTCGCCTGTGGATTTGTGCATTCAGCAGCACACTCAATAGAATCAATAGAAACAATCAATTCTATTGGGATCAATAGAAACAGCATTATATTGTTCAGGATGGGGGCACTCAAAAAGTCTCCACACCAAGCTTCTGCTCAATGGACAACGTTGCTTAGGGCATTGCCAGATGGGTCTTGAAAACCTACAAGAACAGGGAGTGCACGGCCCATCTGTGCTCATACTTGATGGTTGCCACAATGAAGCTTTTTCCCCTTAAATCAGACTTTAAATCAGAACCTCCCTGTATGACTACTGTCTTTCATCCACCTGCCATACACCTCAGTAAGGAGTTTTGCTCCATCTTCTTGATAAACTCAGGTACTAAAAGGAAGCTCTTGGGTTTCCCTCCAGGACTTCTGACTGGTTGTCCTGACAGCCTCACCAGGGACTTTAGCATGTGCAATGCTGCAGGTTTACCTGTGCCCCGTCTTGTCTCCTGTCTTATTAATTGGACTTCCTAGATGGACCTGTTTAATATGTAGCCTTGTCTCTGTCCCGTTCTCCTGCATGGAGCTTTTCTCTATATCCTGCTGTTCCTGACTAGACTTTCTGGCAGAGCCCTGGACCTGCCTGGTCATCTCACCTTGTTCTTGGACTGTCAACAACAGCATCACCAGCCCAGTCCTGCCCAAATCCTGAGGTCACTGTCCTGCCTGTACCTATGTGAGCTGCCCTCATGGAGCAGCCCTGCTCTTCTCAGCCATGATATAGTCCACCAGTTCCTCCAGAGTCCTCTTTCAATGAGTCCCCAGTGTGTGCTGGGGTTATTCCATCTCAGGTAGAGCACTTTGCATGGCATCTTAGGGGCCCATCTACTGGTTCCCTGCATACCCATTGTAGTTTGGTCAGTTTGTGTCTTTCCCTTCTCCTCCTGTATTTTTTTTCTCTATCTGAGCATACTTCGAAGGCAGTATGTTAATTAAATCCTCCCATTTTTACTTATTTACTTATTTATTTCTGCAGACGTATACAATATGTGCAGCAAAAAAACCTTGCATTTTACTATATTGTCATCGAGTGCATCTTGCCCGTATTTCCAGTGGGAAGACCGAGTGGAGTAATCTGCATTAAAAATGAACATGTTCCAGTGGTCACATTTTCTCCCAGCTGCATTACAATCTCAATGTTCTCTTGACTGGTCTTAGAAAAGCTGATTGTCCATTTATCTTGTCAGAAGGAATGCTGAAGCTATTTCTGCTGTTGGCTAAAAAAGATGCATCAAATTCTTCCTTAACACTTCCCTCTTTTGTGGTGTTAATATTCTTAAAATAGTTCAAAGCTTTTGGACTCACAGCCAGGCCAGAAAGGGTGTTGCTGGTAATGGAGCCTGTGCTTTTTGCTTTAGCAATTTGTTCTCTGTCTTGCTTTCTTTCACAGTTGAAAGCATCCAACTTGTGCTAGTTTTGGTCAAAGATTAAAATGTTAAGACAAATGAGCCAATAAAAAAGTTATTATTATTATAAAATATATGTTGATCAGACATTAATATGTACACACACGGCAACACCAGGAAAGATCACAGAATCACAGAATGGCTGAGCTTGGATCTCAGGAGGCAACCTGGTGCCAGCCGTGCCCAAGCAGGGACACCCAGAGCAGGCTGCCCAGGCCCATGTCCAGGCGGCTTTTGGAGCTCCCCAAGGAGGAGACCCCACAGCCTCTCTGGGCAGCCTGTGCCAGGGCTCTGTCACCCGCCCAGCACAGCAGTGCTGCCTGGTGCTCAGAGGGAGCCTCCTGGGTGCCCGGCTGTGCCCATGGCCTCCTGTCCTGGCACTGGGCACCACTGAGCAGAGCCTGGCTCCGGCCTCTCTGCACCCTCCCGTCAGGGATTTAGGGACACGGATGAGATCCCCCCAATTGCTAAGACTGTTTCCTTCCCATTTCCCAAATGTATTCAGGAGATTTCTTCCCACCTAGCCTGTGTTTACTTTTCAATCGACCTCAGTTCTCTGGCCAGGATGTCTCGTTTGCTTGCTCTCCTAGGCACCTTTCCTCAAACTTCACTGGTCAAATTTCTGCAACAAGTCCTGCAATAAATTCTGCAAATAAGCTGCAAATACATTCTGGACTAAATTCCAGCAATATCTTCTGGCTTACTGCTGTCTTTTCACCAGCAACTATCAGAAATCTGCTCAGAGTGGTGGCTCCAGCCAGTGATACCTGTTCCAGCTGTCCCAAAAGATGTTCATCTCCAATGACAGAGATCTCCCACCACTGTGAACTACTTGGCAGGATCGTTTCAAACAGTTCTGTGTAATTCCTTCTGATACCTTAGCTAGATTTCAATAAAAATTACCTCAGTTGATTTCAATACAAGTAGCCTCAGTAAATTTTTTGGAATATAGTTTCTGTGCAAGGTACCTGTTATAGCATAAAGTAATTATATACTTACACTAAAATGGTAGTCACTGCTGAGAACAGAGAAAAATAAAGTTGAAGGTTTGAACTGATTTTTTTTTTTTTTTTTTTTAGAAAACCACTTTTTTGGAAAATAGGTTTAAAGTTTGAGAAAGCAAAATTTTTGATTGGAAAGTGTCTCTGCCCATAGCTGATAACCAACTTGTGTTTGGCCATGCTTGAACTAATAAATTGGGAATGTTTATACATTTTTGAGCTGATAAAGCAATTGTAGGCTTCAGATTGAGCCTAAGAATGAAAATTCATCTTGGTGTTCACAATCCTCTCCCTCACAGCTCTCACACGTGCTTGGGCTGCACGTCTCATCATCCAGAGCAGGTTCCAGCCCCTCACAGCTTCTGCCATGCCCTGACATCATGTAATCACTATCCACTTCTCCCTTGCTCCCATGTCCTTTCAGGACACAGAGAACAGTGCACTTTTCATTATCCTCCAAGTTCTAGTGAATAAATTAAGATCCAGCTGTAAATGAGAGCTCTGTAATAACAGCAGCTTGTCTGTAGGAGGTACCTTACCTTCCTTGCTGAGGAAGTGCGGGATGAATCAAAATGATGAAACAAATGCTAGGAATTTGCTCTAGGAGAGCATCTGTCTTTGCCTGTCTGCTCTTGCATTGCTCTGCTGAGGGGCTTAAACCAGACTTCATATTTTTACTGTTTGTTTTGTTTCACGAGGGTGGCTTGGTTTCTGGGGTGTATTTGTAACAGCACTGAAGATTGACAACTGCAAGCAGACAACAAGATCCTCATTGGGAGCAATTAAAAATAAGCTTATTTGGTATCTGAAGAAGAAAAGAGATCTCCTAATTCAAATTGTTTGTGCTCTGAATTAGACCATTGGCTCTTCAGTGTATTTCTTACAAAACAACAATGCTACAAAGCCAAATTAGTCACTCGGTGCTCATTACTATAGCCCTGAGCAAACCTCGGAGTTCTTGGTTTAGTTAAGAATGGAGTTTGGCTACGGATGGGGTCTGTTGTAAGTAAGGTTAATTGGGAAGAGGTGAAATATTAGGGATTTGAGTGAAGGCCTCACACTTAACCTGGCCTCTCACCAGCTAGGCGTTACGTGGGGGTAGATCTGTGTGACACCGGGAGTCAAAACATCAGTATGAGAAAAAAAATGTAAGATAGGTGGATGGCAGCAGTGTTGCTAGATGTCTGCTTTTGGCATCTTGTGACACTTATTCCTGTACTCAAAACTACAGTAGCAAGAGCATAAGCGTTGCTTAAAACAAGCATAAAACGGGACAGTCACTGAGTTTAGCTGCTTTGACCTTCAGAGTTATCTTTGGGATTTGTGACTAGTTGACTAAGATATGCTGCGTGTATCTCACATTTGGAAGTTTATCAGCAGTAACTGTAACTATTTGGAAAACGTGTGTGTTTTCCTTCACAAAGCCTCCGTGCTGACTACTGTGCTATTTGGGAACATGTTACTGGTACACTATATACTAGCATGATAGTTTAAGCTAGCCTGTTTCATCTGTCTGTAGCAAACCCTTAAAAAATCTTCATGCAGCAGATATCTATGCTCAAGCACACACAATGCTGACTCAGATTGCCAGCTTATTGCCTCTTTCATCCCAGGCTGTTGTGAAGCTTGCCAACCCAAAAGGGATCAATGTGGCACCGGAGTATTTTAGGCTACTGTCTCTAGACACTGACTTGTTTCATGTTAAGTGTCATTCACTGAAGATTAAGTCATCCCTTTGATTAGTGGAGGCTGTAATACTGAGTCTCTTCTCTGCGAGATCATTCTGTTCTGACCCTGCTCTAAGGATACCTGCAAATGGCTTCCTCCAACACTCCAACAGTTTATTTCCATGGCCACTTCCTTAAGAGATGTTTTTTCCTTCTTCTCAGTAGTTTACAAGTCACAGCCAGGCTTTCACTGGTCCTGCAGAAAAAGCAAGAATCCAGGTTTTTTGTCCTCACAGCAATTATTGAACAGCTGTCCTGTGACTTCTGAGAGTTGCAGTTCTTCTGACTTCCAGCTTATTTACTTCCACTCCATTTGCAGCCAGCTTGCTGGCACAGGAGTCGATACTCTTCCTTATCCTAATTAGATTTTCTTCCTTCTTGGTGTTTATTCCAGGTATATTTAGAAAGATACGTTGCCCTCATTCATCATTTTGCTAGTTCGTACAGAATTAGAACAGGTTTCTTCCCAGAAATAAATTCTGTCTCTTTGATCCTAGTAGCACTTCTCTTCTAACGTGAGTTGATCAGTCTCAAAAAATGACCACCAAAATGGTAAGTGATACTCCAGGCTGCAATTTACAAGGGCATTGCTTTTTCTGTAGCTCTGTTAGAAATGCATATACCAAGGTTGTAAAATTGCCTTCCCTGGTTTCAGGTCTGCATCATTTTAGTGCCTTATTACTCTTAAAATCACCTGATAAGCGTACATACATTACAGCAGGGGTTTTAGGGTTCTAATCCCAGAAGTCTTACAATAAGAAACTCCATTTCAATAATTCCATACATCAAAGTCATTTAGGTTTTCCTTTTACATTACTTTCGGTAATTTTTTACTCAATGTGCCTGAATACTATTTGCAGATTTCATTATCATGCTCTACTTTTTGTTCTCAAGCCATTTGTAAAAGTATTAAAATTGGGCCTATTTTTAGTCTTTCCACCCCCTGACATGCCCCCTTGCGATGAGGTCTTTGTGGCAGAAATACAACCTCTACTTTTCATCAGCAGCCCCTCAAGGCCTTGCCTGCAGAGTGTCAGTGTTAGAATCAGCCCTGCACGAGGCAATTCAGGTAAACAGCTGTACAGAAGCTCCTATTCCCTCTAATAAATTCCAGACAGGAATTCCATTTCTCTCCATCTTGCAGGAGGGCCTTGAGAGTCCCAAGCAGCTCTGTAAAAAATTCAGATTAACCACCCTTTCCGAAGCTCTGCCCCCATCCCGTTTAAGTACCCCACTCCCGTTTATTTACTCATTACTTCCTCGTGGGAGCTCTGTGAGACCTCCAGCCAGCCCCTTGGGTAGCAGTTCAGAGCCTTGCCCCTGCTTTGCTTCCTCTGAGGTCTGACACAGTGGGTGCCTTGGCAGCCAACTCTGTGACTTTAGCTGAAGAAGGTGGTCTGCAAATCCTGCCACTGCTGCTCTACCTCTGGTCTGTCAGCATGGGGGAACCAGGGGATAAATCTTTCAAGCTGTTTCTCCTAGGTTAGGATTTTCTTTGGTCCCCCAGACTTGGAGCTGCAGTTCTGGGAGGCCAGTGAACAAGTCTGTAGTGTCTCTCTAGCTTTCCAAGTGGTTATTTTAAGATTATTATATTGTAAGATTATTACATTGTAAGATTATTGTACTGTAAGATTATTGTACTGTAAGACAGTTCTTCCCATAGATATCTCACCATATCCCAGTTAGGTGTTTTCTCCCACAAGTTGCCAAGCAGTCCCAGGTGGCTGCTACTTCTTGCTTGCTTTTTCTCCATCTGTATGTGTCAGGTGCTGCCCATCCTTTTGGTCAACCTAGCTGGGGTACACTGCTGAAAGCTGCCGCTGACAAGAAAATGGGAGGAAAGGTATTAGTGGTTTGATCTTTATGACTCTAGAAGCATTCGGTCAAGATTGATGAACCTCTGCTCCTTTTTCTTTCCAATACAATCAATTTTCTGTGACAGTTTCCATTCTAACAGTCTTCAGCATCTCTCGTTTAACTAATCATTTTCTGTGCGACAAAAGAGCAATCACTTCTGAACTCCAGAAAATTTAGTCTGGAATAAATGAATGCTTTGAGTCCATAGTTTTTTTGGTTCTTCAGAATAAATGCATAGATACATAGCCATTACCACTCTGGATTAGACCTTACGTAGATGTAATACTATGCCTTATACCTAGAGCTGCTGAAAATGAAATGCTCAGGAGGAAATGGGATGTAAATAAACAGCTGCAGATAGGGACTGATCTGACTTCAGTGCATGCCATCCCCATCTTTACCAATTAGACCCGGAATAAACTATCCTTTTCAAAGACAGAAGACATTTTAGCATTAGCTTTTGGGTGTAGAAATATACAAGAGCACTTGTGAACACTTCTCATACACAGTTATTTATTTATTTTTTATTTTTATTTTTATTTTTTTCCTTAAGTCTGTGTCCTCAGCACCTTGCTCAGAGCTGTGCTGTGTGGTACAGGATCTGCCAAGACATCTCCAGTCGTCCATGCAGCCCCACGGCACTCCTTCAAAATGCCCCCCTCACTTTGCTTCTTTCACCTCCATCAAAAATAAATAAAAATCTGGAGTGGATGTGGCGCTGGGTGAAAGGTGCCACGTGAAGATGCTCCGCAGATTTGTTTAATTCTGTTCTGTGTTCTCTGCCCATTGTAACATTTCACGTGCTTACATGGCTATGCTGCATGTTTACCAGAGCTTCAATAAGCTGCCTGTGTTCATGCTCAGGTGCTTTTCTTGAGATGATCAAATTAATTTAGACCCTTTGAAGGTGCCTAGATAATTTATATATATATATATTTTGTCTCCAGTGCTTGTTTTATTGCATTGTCACTATTGAATTTTCATTTTATATCAGGTTGTCCATTCATATATTCTTATTAAATCTCCCTTGAGTACCGTGGCCTGCTCCTGTTTTTTAAGATAATTAATTTAATTGCAAAGTCTACAGATTTGTTATCTAATATTTCCCTTTCCAGATGGTACTATCTTAAACAATAATGGAATTAATACACAACCTTGAGGCACCTGTTCTTAATTTTATCAGTTACAGCATAAATCTGTTTGTTTTTTGTATTTTTAACTAGTTCATTTCCATTTGATTATTTCAATTCTCTTTTCAGAACCACTTAATTTCTTAGAACAGTCTCTTGAAAGTCTGAATAAATATAAATTCCTTCTCCCTTTTTCCATTATTTTATCACAATTTTTAAGAAATACTATGAGAGTGCTGGAAGATCATTGTCTTGTGCAGAAAGTATGCTAGGTAAATGTTAGCAAGCTCAGTCAAATAAAAAAGGAGCAAAGAGAATTGTTAAGTGGAAAGATGCATGTTTTATAGACTTCCCAATTTTCTTTCCCAATTAGAGTATTAAAGGAATGAATGTTTAAAAGTATTTCAGCAATGATTTGTTATTAGTTGTCCATGTCTGATGTTGTCAGTGAAGTTACATTCACGTGGTTATTCAGGGAAATTCAGATGAAATAAGTTACGTTTATTTGTGTCTTTGGATAAAGGCCCAGGTATGTCTAATCACAGAACTGTTTTGTTTTGTGATTACACTTGCACTGACCAGAAAGGCAAATACTTAACAATTCACTTAGGCAGTCACACACCGAAATAATACATTGTGATGTAAGGCAACATTTCTCTTAGATGAGCAGCTTTTTTATTAACTACTCAAAGCATTATTTGTAGTAAACAAGTCAATTTGCTGGGATTACACCTTCCCGAACTAGGCGTGCTAAAATTGTGGTTTGCTTGCAAGCATTTTGCGAATAAAGACAACATCCATAATATTGAATCCGAGAACCGGCCTTTCTTCTTGGTGACCTGCTCATCTTGTGTGCTAAACCTCAGGACCTATTTCAGGTGTCATCCCCAAGGAAGTCCCTGCATGGGGTGGGGGCAGAGATGAGAGCTGATAACCTGAAATCGGCATGCGATCTGTTCCAAAGGAAAAACCCTTAACACGGGGATTGAGGACTCATGATGGTCTAGACTGTACACATGAGTGTCCCAGTTACTCATCTGGGGTCAGATGGGGTTTGGTCTGGGGATTCTGGGGACATTACCCTTAGAAGCATGCTTGATGATAAGAGTATATGAAAAAATACCAAATTTAAAGTCAGCTTAACTCTTAATTTAAAAACCTTCATGAGCAAACAATCAATGTAAAACTTAACAGTGAAACTAATTGTCCTATGCAATCTAAAACTGTAGATAAGGCTCCTGTTTCAGAGAAACGAAGGCAGTGATCCTAATTTATAATCAGTCTCTGTACATCACTTGTAAGTGCTCTAACATCTTATTTTAAAACTTCTAAGTTCAAAACCAAGTCGATAATCTATTAATAATTTGCCATCAGGGAAATATTCGAATGGGGATTTTAATTTAAGTAAACAAAAATGATCTGTGGCGTTACTCATCTTCACAAGCAGAAATTTTTCATATGCAAATCACCTGACTGCTTCACGTTATTCTTAGCTGTAGCATCTGCCAGCACATTTTTCAGTAATTCTACATAAAGTGTCATTTGAAAGTGAGCATCAGGGTAAACAGTCTGCCTAAATGACTGGAGCTATTGAAATAAACAGTTTCGCTAGCCTCAGCGATAGTGCTGCTGCTGCTCTCAGAGGAGGGTCTCCCTCAGGCACTAAGTGCTTGAGAGGGCACAGAGGGACAAGTTTCAGGGTGGCAGAGGAGCCAGACATCTCTGAAGCTTGGTAGTGCCATTTTTAGCACAGAAATGCTGACTGAAATTTGTCCTTTACCTTGTCTTAGAGTGAGAAAATGGTATCATCAAGGCAAAATCCTAAACCATGGTATGGGTAAAGGAGGGGGAAATAGCACATACAACAAGAAGGTGTCATGCTGAGTCAGATTGGGTTTGTTTCTGGTGGGCATTCAAGGGATTTATGTGCTGGACAGAATGCTGAAGGAGGTTTTCTACTTGTATGTTTAGACACCTGTGATAAAAGTCATATTATGACCATGCCTGGTTTGCTCTAGTGCTGCTGTTTGGCAACTCCATTCTTGCAAGGTGTTCATATGGAACAGCTTCTATTTGCTGCCGTCGTTATTATCAGCAGCTGTGTTTAGGAATAACTCATTTAGAGTAATCTAAGGTAAAAGCTTATCAATGCTAATATGCTGAAAAATGGGAAATAGCAGGTCTGTAGGATCCAGCACAGGAACCTTTCAAGCACTGAAGCAAGGCCACCAGCAGCAGCTCCCTTTTCTGAGACTCGGTGGTGCAATGTCCTCCCTCCTGTCCCCCTGCTAGCCGTCATTCTGACACAAAGAACTGCCCACACAAAAAGAAATGCAACAGCATTGTTTTGGGCTGGATGAACCCTGAAGCGGAAGGCCAAGGTGATTAAGGCAAATACACTCTGAGACCGTGTTTGTTAGCCAGGAAGTGGTTATTACCAAGTTGGCAGGAAAAGTGCCGGAGGCTGATGTGCCAACTCTGACATAGCTATACGTATTGGTCAGCTTTACTCAGTGTCATTGAAATATTGCCATAACGATGCCAACTACGTTAACTTTAGTCTGAGAACAGCCAATTGCATTTTTTTTCCACCCAACCCTGCTAATAAATACAACTTTATTTAGAAGGAGCGCATCTAGTTTCTCGAGCCCAACTATTTAGGTGAAGATGGTGTCAATGAAATGGGACTGGCCACTGCTGTTGAGAGGGCATTTGGAGGGATGGCAACTGCACTACATGACACTGTGCAAAAGGCAAGAACAAGAAGGAGAAAGCAGGCTGGAGCACAAAGATTAATTCAACAGCTGCCATTGCTGGAGGCCACTTCTCATGAAACACTGCTGTGACACTATTCAGAGAGAGGTAACATCCTGGGGTGCTCAGGTGCACCTTCTTAACACTCACGAGGCAGTTTTAGCAAACACTGCATCCCTCACTGGTAGAGCCATGCAAGCTTCACCTGCTGATCAGTGGCACCCTGGACTGATCAAGCCTGGTTATCAACCACTTTGATAGAATAAGGGGAAATGTTTTTAAACTAAAAGAAAGGAGATTTAGATTAGTTATAAGGAGGAAATTCTTCCCTCAGAGGGTGGTGAGGCCCTGGCACAAGCTGCCCAGAGAAGCTGTGGATGCCCCATCCCTGGAGGTGTTCAAGGCCAGGCTGGATGGGGCTTTGGGCAACCTGGTGTGGTGGGAGGTGTCCCTGCCCATGGCAGGGGGCTGGAACTGGGTGGACTTTAAGGTAGACCCCTTCCAACCCAAACCATTCCATGATTCTCTGACTTTATGAGCATGGATGGAAAAGGAGTACCATGGGCACAATCACCCCAGAACTGTGCTCCAAACTGGGAAAGAGCAGCATAGGGCTGACTCACCTAGCAGTAGCAGTTCCCAGAGTCAGCCAGTGATTCATCCAGTTTCTCTGGCAGGAAGATAAGATGCCATTTCCAGGTGTCAGTGTCTTTTTTTTTTTTTTTTTTTTTTTTTAATTTATTTTTAATGGAACTCTTTTTTGAACATTTTGCAGTTGCTAGTTATTTGAAAAAGAGGATTACCTGATAGTCAGCTTCACAAATGGATGCTTCCCCAAAAACTGACTAGTAAAAAAACAGATATATGTGCCACTTGTTAGACATCAGCGTAAGTTAAATTGTAGGGAATGATCCAGCCTGTGCAACAGTTAGAGCAATGTATTAGAATAATAAACAGTGTAGTTCAATTTTAAGGCTCTATGAACACAATTCAATAAATTAAAGCTGAAAATAATTTTTTATTTTTATTTTTTTACAACTTTTAAACATCTGGAAAATTCCAAACAGTTTACTTCTGCTTCTGGCAGTATATCTTTGCTTTAAGCCCCTGTTTGTTGAGGTGACAGGTGTCTTGGTTCTCATTCAGAGGAAGGTGAGCTGTACGTGTCCTTCCTCTTTTGCTGAAATCCCCAGCAGTGGAATATCTCCATCACAGTTTCAAAGCTCATTCAGGTCTGACACCACCAGATTCACTTCCTCAAATGTCAGTACAACAGTCTGGGATGCTGTTTTCTGACACGAGGATGTTACCTCTGACTGTAGTAGTCTTCTGGGGTCAAAACAGATTGAATTTTGCAAATCCATTACAGTTTTCTTTTAGCATTTCTGTGGAGTCATTGTAACTATGATATTTATTTTATAAAAGTATTCTTGGTCACAGTTTTTAAAACTGTTAGGCAACTAGGTTTAAAATCTCAGAAGTTTTTAAAATCGACCTGAAAAGTATAAAATTGATTTTTCTTTTTAGTCCCACCAGGCTTGTTACCAGGCCCTGACTTACTTGGCAGTTCTGGCAGGCCCTTGCCCAGTCTGCATTTAAAGTAAACACTTATTACACACTCTTCTCATTTTAAGACACCTCAAAAATACTGTCAGTAAGTCAAAAAGGTTGGGGGAGGCTCAAATTGTTCTTTTAAATCCAACAACATCTACTTACAGCTTGGTTTAAAATGAGTGTGCAAAAGTCTTACCACAAGATGGCCCCTACCAACCACAGCTCACATGCATGAAGGCTGCGTTGCTGAGCACCCAGACGCTGATTGCTCCCTTCCATGTCTTGATGAGTCCAGGAATTACTGTCACGAAGTGTTCCTGTGAGAAATGCCTGTCCAAAATTATCAAGCCTCTTTGAAGCAATCATCCTTTGGCTCCACAGTAGTTTAATTCTATGTGCCAAGCACTCTCTGCCCTGCTCAAGAGTTGATCGGCCTCCACAATTTTAAATACTTCTCACAGCTTATTTTGTTGTGGTTACATGAAGACTAGATGATGTCTAAAATAATCAGATTTAGGGTGAAATTTGAGCCCCTTATCAACAGATTTCAGGAAGGTGAAGGCTGAGGTGTTCTGTGAGGAGGCAGTCCAAGAGCACGGGGCCCTGTGTGGGGAAGAGGCCACACGCAGGACACTGACCCCAAGAGATGAAATTAAGTTTCCAGAACATTTTCTTTGTCTCCTTGGCTGCTGGAGTGAGAACAGTTAGATCAGCAGTTAGCACTTAATCTAGTGAGATCACAGGGTGCTCTCAGCTCTCATTAGTACCCCTGGCTGCTGAGGACATCCAGACCTCAACCAGAAAGATAGCCAAGGGCAGATTAACAAAGGGGACTTCAGTGCCTGAACTTGTGGAGTCATTTGTATTCTAGAGCCTTAAATTACATAGCTAAGTCCCACAATTTTTAGGGTGAGGTGGGTGTTTTATTTGAATTTTATTATATATACATAATATATATATTATATTATGCATATATATATATATATATGAATATGAATAATATATGCGTGCATATGTAGATAGATAGATAGACAGATAGACAGATTGATCGATCGATCTGGGAAGTCACTTGAGATAGATAGCCAAATTAAACAGAGAGAAAAACACTTATGTCACTAATTTGGTACCTCTGACCAGAGACTGGCATCTGTTCGTGGACAGTAGACATCCAACCACTCTTTTTTGCATGTGAGCAAATAGGAATCTGCTTTACTTGAGTGTAGTCAGGACAATCATGGCTGGAGGGCTAATCTGCAAGGTGAGCCTCTTCTGGAGCCAGAAGTTTCTCTTACAGAATCACAGATTGGCCGAGGTTGGAAGGGGTCTATGGAGATCGTCTAGTCCAACCCCCCTGCCGAGCAGGATCACCTGGAACACATTGTGCAGGATGGCATCCAGGTGGGGTTTGAATATCTCCAGAGAAGGAGACCCCACAGCCTCTCTGGGCAGCCTGTCCCAGCGCTCTGTCACCTCACAGTACGGAAGTGCCCCCTCATATTCAGCCAGAACCTCCTGTGCTTCAGTTTGTGCCCATTGCCTCTTGTCTTGTTGCTGGGCACAACTGAAAAGTTGGGCTCCATCCTCTCAACACCCTCCCCTCAGATATTTAAACAGATATTGATGACGTCTACCCTCAGTCTTCTCTTTTCCAAGCTAAACAGGCCCAGCTCTCTCAGCCTCCCCCCTAAAAAGGGAAACTTCTTAAAACAAAACAAAACAAAACAGAACAACAACAACAAAAACATATAAATTAGTATGGACTATACAATAACATTTGCATTCAGATATAGAGGAAAGACACCAAGAATTATTGCTCTGAAGCAGAAACCTCGCCCTACATCCTACTCCAGTACCCTAATAAGCAAGCTGCATTTGGCCACCCTTTGTCTCAGAGCTACCCAGAACATATCAAAGTGGGTTCTGCTGGTCAGGTGCTCACTCCCTTGTCTAGGTTGGGTATCTCATTTTGTGTCAACCAGGCATCAGCCTGAAGAAGGACCCTTGGCATCTTGTAAGGAGCGGAGCAGGGTTTGGTGTTTGCTTGTCTTCATCCCGGGAATTCAAGGATCCTGTGGGATTTGGACTTGTGGGGGCTTTTGTGATCACTGTGCAGCAACCTGAGAGTTGCCAGAGCTGGCTAAGTGATAATAAGAGGCAACTGATAACTCAGCTGCATGTGAGCACCATTTAGGAACTGAGTTTCTACTCAAAGGTATGACACGAGAGACCCATCTGTTGACTCACTGCTCAAGCATGTGTTAGGGAGAGCTGTGGTGGAGAAGGAAATTAACCCCAGTGACAAGCCTTCACATTTCTTCTGGGCATGAATTAAAAAATGAAGCCAAAGTTAATGGCAGACTGGAGGGATCACAGAGCAACATGCTTTCTGACCCTTTATCTTTCCTCATATCACTTTGTGTCCACTGACAGCAAGGGTGAAAGAGGAAGCAGAGCATGCCACCAGTGATGGGCATTTTCCCCAAAAATCTCCGCTGGCCCCATACTGGCCAATTCTTTGTTCTCACTGGGGCTGACCAGCCCTAGCTGCTCCATGCATTCCCTCAAAGGGAAATGCTTCACCTTTAACTAAATCCCAGGATTTAAAAATAAACTAGAAGCTCATTTGCAAAGGCATAGATATTCTTTAATGCCTTTTCCCCATGGCTTTGAACATCCTCTGCCTATGTGTTTCCACTGCTTGTCTTGGGACATTTACCATTAAATGTTTTGTCAGGTTCTGGTATCCCCCCTGTGACCACTTATCTGCTGTTACTCGCTTTAAAAATAAATCCAGACACTAGGGGCAAGAGTCTTAACAGAAGCACAATGTGTTTGTGTTAATAAAAGTACATATTAACTCTGGGCTTCCCAGTGCAGGAGAAAGCTGTCCGCAAATCGGGCTGGGGAAACTGGATAAAGCTGTGCTGTTCTGCCGGGTGTTCTGTAAGCAATTAAAATGCGTGCTGACAGTATGGGTTAGTGATCCACAGCATCGTGCGGTGTGGGGTTGTTCGGTGCCCACAGGAACCGCAGAAGAACGGGGGGGCAGAAAACTGTCAGTGACTGAAGTTCTCCATAGGCAAGCCACTGAGAATTGTAAAGAGAAAGAGAAAAAACATTTGGGGTTTGGGTTATTATAGGGCATTATGCTGCGTGTAAAACCATCCCATCATCGCGCTCCCCAGCTGAGATAATTCGGAAGCTGTTGGTGGTATTATCTTGATAGACGTGAGCAGTAATTATCCTACCCAAAAGAGGGCAGCAGTTGAGCTCCTATGGCCTATTTTGTGTTATAATGAGAAATGGTTTTCAGCAATGAGAAACGTTGCTTCAAGTAGCTCAATAACTGGGAACACTGCCAGAGCCCGACAATATAAGCTGTTATTTTATTGGTATTTCTCAAAAGGAACTCAAGCCTGATTATGTTGACACTCAGAAAATGCAAAGTAACATTTAAATTCATAATAAGGGGATGAGGAAGCTTTGTGCAATAGTAAGGCTGTTAATCTTTTAATTTAAAGTCCGTCATTTATCTGCAAAATGAATTTAAATGTGTTAGGAAAGAGGAAATAAAACCATAGATCTGCAATGTGCTTGGGAATGTCCCCTCCACATCCCGTGGACTTCAGCTGCTCTCCCTGGGGCTGTCGATACCACAGCACAACTCGTCCTCAGCAGGGAACCACAAAATCACTCCTGAGCCCACTGATCATTGCTGTTTTCTTCCTCTTGTTGGGCACAGACATCCTTCACTTTCCCCATTGGTTCTCAGTTCCTAAACAAGAGGAATTTTCCTTCCAGACACAATGTTTTCCATCAGTTTCATGCTGCTGTGGCTTGTACCCTCTGCCCGGGGAGGGCTGCAGCAGGTCCTGGCCATCCTTGGCCGAGAGCCGCAGGCTCCCCTGGGCTGGAAAGAGGCCCCAGTGGTCTCTAGACCAAGCTCCTGCAATATCCATACTGAGTTCAGGCCAGGCAGCTTAGGGCAGCCTCAGGTCACCCCAAGGTGTCTTACAGCTGAGGTGGAGCAGGAACCAAAGCAGGAATGTGCTGAAAGCAATTGAGTCTGCTCTGGCAAAACCACTCATTAAAATCAGCTGATTACTGAACCAGCTGTTAAAAATCCCTCTAAGCAATCTCCACACCAAGCAATTACAGTTCTGCAGCTTCCAACCAGGTTTCTCACCTTGTGTAGGTGTTGAAGTAGACTTAATTTAGTAGAAGCTGAGCACTGGGTACAGGCTGTAGACGCATAGCCACCATGGTCGCTGAGCAGACTGGTGTTAGGACATCCCCTCAGCCTTGCTCAAGGGTCTTCATTTTACTGTGATTTTGAGTAATTAGGCTTCAAGGTCATGACCGCGTTAATTACCAGGGCCAAGAGCAAGATGGTTAGGAACACAGAACTGGCTTTTAGGGAGCTATGTACAGAAGGGGTTGCTCTTGGTGGCCATGACCATGATCTTCATTTTCAGTCAAGGCAGCCCAGGAGGTGTGTGGTGCTCAGCAGTGGTAGCAGGTCTGCTTGTGGCCTGAGGTCAGCGAGCCTTAAACCGACTGGCCCTGAAATGCTTTCACACCACTACTTGTCATCTGTATCAAATTTTACCTTGCATTGCGTGCGGCAGCAAACCAGAACTGGGCCATGGTTCATCTTGGAAACAACACGAACAAAATGTTCCTGCGTTGCTTCAAACATGAAGCCACTTGGGACACTAATTCCAGTGACCACCATTACCCCCAGCTGGAACATAACAATGCAAAAAAAATACTTGCAAATCAGCAAACCACGGTGTTTCAGTAAACTGAAGTTGTGTCAGTTCCTTGGCCCTAGCCCATCTCGTGTTGGCAGGCTACAAAGCGATGCTGCAGGAGGTCCAGCACCAGCAGAATTGACCATGGCCATGGGTACCGACCGCTGGGGTGGGGGCACGGGAGGTGTCCCCCCAGCACACGGCGCCCTCCTCCAGGGGATGGTGCAGACACCGACACGGCACCTCGCCAACCTGCTGTGAGTGCCATTTACAGCCCCGGAGGGATATGGATTGGATTTAAAAGCAGGGCAGGAAGACCGATGGCATCAGCATTGCATGCGAGATGAGGCTCCCGATTAAGCTAGTTTTTATTCCAGATATTACTCAGTTTGCTCGACCTCTCCTGTTATTTTTAGAGCCAGTTTAAATTGGTAGGTCCTGTTTGAATTGGCAGGTGCTGTTATGTGGGAAATTGAACATTAAAAAAAAAAAAATCCTTTAGTCTTAAATTGGAACACACAGTTGGAAATTTCCAAGAAATTATATTTCCAAAATCTGTTCTGGAAACATCAAAATGACCTATTCACAGCAGTTCATTTTTATAATTTTGAATATAATGGGATATATACAATACAAGCCCTCGGCCTTTCTATTACCTTTTTTTCTTTCTTTTTTTTTTTTTTTTGGAAACAAAATATTTTTTTTGTTGTTTGAATGTATAATTATAAACACACCACTAAGTTCCCCCCAAAGTGTTTCCATTCTGTCAAACCAACATTTGGCATTTGAGAAGCATTTTCTATGAGGAAAAAGAAAAAAAGTCACTGATCTGGATTCGCCTCTTTCTGCCCCAGTGGCTTGGTCTTCAGCGACACAAATAGAGGTCCCTGAGGGAAGGAGCCCGTCCCCACTGGCTTCCTGGGAACAGAAAGATGAGTGTCTTCTGGGACAGACTCCCTTTTATTTAACTGATCCCTCCAGCACTAGGCACTTTGGGGCAGAGCCCCAGCTCGTGTCAGTGCCCCAGGACTACTCCGCAGCCTGGCCAAGGAAGGCGTTGGGAAGCTGAGTGCAGCCACAGCTCTGCTGCTGCTTTTAAAATGCCACGCGTGTCCCTCCAGGCCTGCAGGAGGCCGGCACCGTCACCATCAGCGCTCCCACACGCGTGCCAAAATCTCAACAACTTCATGACCCATCCTGCAGCCCTTCAGCCGTACCTTGTTACAGAGGCTTTTGGGTGGACCCTTTCTCTTGGAGCAGCTCTACCATTCCGGCACAATTCTTGGCCAACAAACACAACCTTGCAGCTCACACTGCCACGGGACATGCCAGCCTGGAGCCGTGGCCAGCCCAGAGCTGTGGCCAGCACAAGCCAGTGCTGGCCACAGGCCCACAGGGAGCAGGAATTCAGATTGAGGACCTTCAGAGGTGCCTTCTGACCAGCACTTGTGTGGTCCTTTTTATTCGCCCCTGCTCCCATCCAAAGCAAATGCAGCTGAAAAGCCTCAATGTCCACAGCTGTTTCTGTCACTCCCCATTTGGTTTGGGTACCTGCTGCCTCCCCGCTTTCCACCCAAGCGAGTTCCTCCTTTTAGAAGAGGAGACTCATCACAGCGTTGGGTCAAGCCACACTCCACTCAGATGATTTTGAAGCAGTTTACTGCAAATCTAAATTACAAAAATTTTGACTTAAACATCTGAAAAACAAAACAAAACAAAAACTTACTGATCCTGCAATGTTGAACAAAACCCAAACTATATGTACAGCTGATGCTGACATGCAAGGTATGTGTATATTTGTTTGATGACTGCTTCATAAGAATTTGCTAATGAACCTTTGTCCTTATGATGATGACCCTGTTGCAGTTATGTACACAACAAGTAAATCTGTGTTCTTTTCTTTCCTTTTTTATGGTTGTATTGCGGTTGACCCGCTCTAACATGTCCCCATCTCTCTTCTCCCAGGGAGCCCAGAACGTGATGCGATATCCAGGGGGGGTCCCGTGCCACGACTGCAGCTCTTTGGAGGCACACAGAGCCATCAGTGCTCTCTCTGGAAGCAAGCAGGTGTGCAGCCAAGGTGACAAAGCGATAATTATAGGATGGCTGATGTGGCCTTCAGAGGGACGGTCAGGAGTTTAGGGGAAAAAATGGTTGTCTCTGGGAAGTACTTCACGGCACACAGCAAGCTGCGTTGTGGCAGCTGGCGGAGCATCGCAGTGAGCTTTTGCCCCAAATTCCTTTAAAGCAGCCCGGGGGTGGAGGCGGTGGTGGAGGTGGATGGTTCCTCCCCATAGTGTGACCCCATAGCTGTGGGTCTGGCTCGCTCCATGCACACATGCAGGCTCCCTCCTGCCCAGCAGCACTCTCAGATAGGGTGTTTTCAGCTGTATGCTTCTCCAAAATACAAGACCTCACATATAAATGTTCCCCTCAACACACACCAACACCCACGGGGTAATCACTGCAGAGCACAGCAAGGCTGGACCATTTCTGAAGACTTTTTCCTGCCTCCCACTCATGATCTGATGCCACCAGCGATTGCCTCTTGCCCATTCATACCCCTCACATGTTCAATCCCCCCTTCGCAGAGGAGCTGCTCAGACCAAGTGCCTGGGGCTTTGCTGGCTAGCAGGGATGCCAGGAGCAGTTTCCTCACATCCCTAAAGGAGCAGATGCGGGCTCGGGTATTTTTCCTCTTGCTGAAGGAACGGCGCCGTCCCGGCAGCTGTAGGAGCTGACGATTCAAACACCACTTGTCGGCCCATTACAACTTAAATTGGCCATGGCACCAGGCTCCATTTTCTCCTGCGGGGCTGGGAGCTACTGTTGCCTTTGCAGAAGGTGACCACAGCTTTACGGATCAGATCCCGAGTTTATTTTGATAAGAACGGGCCCAGGACTGGTTGCACCAAATGCTGCTCGTGGCTCATTCCCTGCTCAGACCAGAAGCCAGAGGACGGCACAACTTCCATGTTCGTGCTGCAGTGGATTTCTTTGCCAGGAAAAACATTTTTACACATTTTTCTTTGTGTGTTTTAACGGTTGCTATTCCTACATTATCTATTCCTGAGATTATTTCCTGTGGGAAAGATTTAATATTTTTAATTCCAATAATATTTTTAGTAACAGTTGCTATTTTCTGCCAACGTTTCTGTATTTTGGGAGAGGACCAAATTATATGTTCTAAATTCCTATTCTCATTGCAGTTTCTCTAGAAAGGCTTTTAAAGCAGTTATTTCATACCTCATAAGCTTCAGGGAAGAGAACGGAATTCTCTGCAGTTTATGAGCCTGATTTTCCATCCAGTTCCAGGCAATAGCCCCGCTTCCTGCATAGCTAATTTCATTCTTCCATTGCCATTTAAAAGTCAAATGCTTTTCTCCCTCATTTAGCTTTCAAGTTATTCAAGCTAGGTTCTAACTTCTTAGCTTGTAACCTCCACTGGCAATTCCTTCACGTTGAACCAGGACTAATATTGCTTACTGAGGGCTGCTGCTGTTCCTTGGCCAATCTGGCCGCCCTGGAGAACGGCGATGTGACGGGCTGCAGAGGCCCTTTCTGTGTCTGTGCCGCTGGCGCTGTTGCAAGACGAAGTTTCCATCCTGGAAACAGCAATTACTTAAATTTTCAGAGGCGATTATTTAAACTTTCGCACACAAAGTACGCGTTGTTGCTGCGCGTGTCACTGGTGACAGCCAGGAGTGAAACTCCTGCCCCACTGAGATCAGCAGCAGGTTCACCCTGGCTGAGTCAAGATAGGATTACATCTCAAGTGGGGCACTACTTCCAGATTAATGAACTCCTTATTTTCGATCAGGAATACATACATCTAAAGCCATTTAAAATAAATAAATAAATAAGTGAATAACTTTTTATTATTATTATTTTATTTATTATTTTTGTGGGAAGCTTGACAGAATTGAGAATGCTGAGAGCCAGTCCCAATATCTGTTGTATTTGCTACCTGTCCAAGTTTCATAAAACTTACTCCCAACTTTCTGTTCACCCCTGAGATGTACGAGAAGGATAGGAACCTTCTAGAGACCGTGCCTGGTAAGCTGAAAAGGTTTGTTTTCCAGTTCAGTTCTTCTTTAGATGAAATGGGAGGTGGCTTTTGTTCCCTGCAGCATAGGTCTTAAGTGAGTGATACATTTAGTGTGGAATTACTGGTTTATTTTGGGGCTATTTTCTCATTTCACTCGATTGCAAAGACACTGTATTTGAAGGTGAAATCCTTGCCTTTTTGAAACATAGCAGAGGAAAGAGCCAGACGGGCAGGCACACCTCTTTGTGGCTGTCCTGGCAGAGCTGCCACTGCTGTGAAAGCGACAATGTTGAATTTTACATCATCTACTGACTCTGTTATGCTAAAAATCATCTTAATGTATCCAGAAATTCTACGCCAAATGCTACAGAGGGATGAGATTTGGATTGTGTGTTTGCAGCTCAAACCCATCACCAATGTTACAAAGCAAACCCCTTAAAAATTCTGCCTTGAACTAAGTAGAAATTATCCTTTCAAAGAACACATACTGCAGTTTCGATTTTGATTCAGATTTTTAATAAATTGTGCCAGTAGAAGCTTTCAAAGGCAATGATATATCAATAAATAACAGTTAAATTGAGTTCCTGAGAAAGAACCTACCACATGAAAGAATGTCAGATAGATGTAAATAACAAAAAATGGCATTACTATATAAAAAAGCAGTAATACTGAATCTTACATGAACTGTCACAACACAAGCACTGCATACCTCAAAACATTCCTTTCATACAAATGTAAACAAATACACAATCATTTTTGTTTAGTTTAGGCTGATGAATTTATATGTTGTTGCTTAGATATCTAAACACTGGATAGGATATGCTAAAACATTAAGGAATAATATGTGGAATAATATACGGAAAAAATAATGAAGTTCCAGATTTAAAAATAAAATAAAGCAAAAACACATTAAAGGAGTGTTTTCCTCAAATGTTATTACGTCAATCACTTTAAATAGGACTGTTACACTAATCTGAATTAAGGATTTTTGTGTGTGTTTACTTAGTTATATATAATATATATGCAAATATGTATGGCTTAATTACTTTAGTATTCTGATATCACCTTGAATAAGTCTCACTTATACATATAAGAAAAAGGCTTATTTTAACATAGTTAAGAATTGATATTTCAAAGTATGCTTATAATCTGACAGAAATGAAGGACTACTGTGCTCTACCACAGCAACGTTTTCATCTGAAGACAACAGGACAGAATGACCTATGGACAACGCCAACGTTTTCAGACGTCAGTGCCTGCAACGTTAGGATCCTACACGGATACACACAGTTGTGTGCAGAGATCCGATGTCTGGAAAAGCCACGTCCCTCCCGATTCCACAGAAATCAGAGCGGCTGCACGTACTCACCACATCAGCCTCACCTCATTTAGGGTCTCGGTGTGTTGCAGGAGCACAGCTTGAGACATTCTGGCTTGAAGACACTGAGCTACTTGTTAGTAGTGGTGCTCTGCGTTGCTGATAGCGTTAGGCGACAAACACTGTGCTGCGTGCTACGTGAATGAGCCAGGTCTAGACTGTTGTCACCAATCAGCTTTGTAGTGATGGTCTTGGCTATTGATCCTTCGTGGGGAAATGTGTGTGCCAACGATCAATGGTTACTAAAACGATCCACTACATCAGACCACAAAATCACTATTCAGTTATAGTCTTTGCAAATCTGGTTTACAAAATTAATATTGGATACAATCATAAGAGGAAACCATCCACACGATACATTATGAACACATGGTTTAAAATGGTCTAATTTTAGACCCTCAGTAAAAATGGATCCACAGGACCTGCCTGTGAATGGCAAGAAAAGGCCATTTCATATAGAAAAAACACTGCTCATGCAACATTCTTCACACACTGGACAAAGAAATCACACCCATATAGTCACTTGCTCACACTTTCTATTACACTCCAATAAGCAGAAGGAAATAAAGCAGCTTTAAGGTTATGTCACAATTTTGAAATGTGGAAAATACATATAACAAACAAAAATCATGGTGCGAATACAATGGCATCAGTAAATTTAGAAAATTAGAGAGTGGAGTTTTTTTTTTTTCTTCCTTTTTTTTCTTTTTTCTTTCTTACATTATTGCACAGAGACCTTTCATCACATGTTCTTCAGCTTTATGCTTTTTCCTAAATGTGAAATAAGTGCTATGGATAAAATAAAAATGTAGAAAAGAAGAACAGCAGCATGATTTGTCAAAGTTAATCCCTATAATTTAGTAGGAAAAGAAACCCCTGGTATAAACAAAATATAAGTGCTCTTTATTCATTTAAAAAATAACGCTGACAGTTGCAGAAGTCTGTAAATGTTTATCTGAGTAGGGGGAAGCTGACCTCAAACAAAAATAGGCCTAGAAATGATAGACTTCTGGCCTCATAGATTTTGGTGAAGACCAGGATTTCAAGTGTAATTATCAACAAAGTTATTTACAGTAAAACTGACCTGAACTTTCAAGAGTGCCATTTTTAGGACCTGGCCCTGCAAGTTTCTGACTCCACAGGATGACTTCAGCCTCAGCCGAAGCTGCACCTGACCAAGCACTGCAGGATCAACTCCTAAAGGATCAGCTAAAGGCCCTACTGGATTTGAGATTAGTCTTATCTGGAGTACTCTATACAATAATTTACACATATACAGGCTGACAAGCTCCAGTCTGATCCACCACATCTTTGTCTTCTACATCGGACTTCTCAGACTGGCCAACTTCCATTCCAGAAGGTTTGGGATACCTGAACGGATACCCATTGTCATCGAAGAACCTTCGGAAAGTAAACTCATAGAAGGCATGTTCTGTGTGCTTGCTGTTGGAAGAGGCTAACGGATCCCATGTCCTGGTGCTGTCACCACTAGCATCATTCCACGGACTTTCTTCTTCAACTGGATCAAAATTTGAAGTGTCCATTGGATGGCTGATCTTTGGAACGTAGGGAGCTGGCTGCCTGCGGATGTCGGTAGAGAAGTCCATAGAGTGGAAGAAAGAATGGGCTTTAATATCATCTGCTCCGTTTCTTCCAAGCCGGTCCTCAGCAGCACAGCAGAGCTTGGTGATGAGATCAGTTGCCTCAGGGCTTAGCTTGATCTGCGAGGGAATGTGCAGTGTGCTTTCCCAATTTATCACCTGAAGATGAGAAAGGTATTAAATGGCTTCTAATCCTGGAAACAGAATCCTTCTGATCCTTCTGTCAACACTAGCAGTACAGAAGGATACACGCAACCAGTCCAGCCACATTCTGTACAGTTGCTTTAGAGGTTCAAGAGCCCAATGATTAGATTGCATCAGCTGTTAATAGGTTTCTTTAATGAATCAAGAAAGATCACCAGATAGCAGATAGAAGAAGCAATTACATTTATAAAAGACGTGATTTCCTCTGGAAAGCTCCTGTTGCCAGATTTGAGAATACATTTGGTTTACACATGACTTAATGGAATGAATTCAAGGAGTTGCTTCGTTTAGCTTCCAAAATGTAAAAATAGGAAAGTGATTATGAGATGCATTCTTTCTAATAAGTACTACTCACTGCTCGGCTTTAAAACACTCACGATGCCAACTGAAATAATCATTGGTGTATCAGCTTACTCAGATCTGATGGGCACGCTAAAAATACTTATATGGATGAACTTGGGCTTCAGAAACCAAAACTGTGCCGAGAAGATTCATAAAGCTGGTAACTATCTATGTGGGTTGGACAAGTCAGTTCTGGTCTGACATTCACAATCTTCACTGATTGGAAAAGGGTTTGTCCCTGGTGTAAAGCTATTTTAAATCACGATTTCCTAATCCCTGTTCCTTTTTCTAGTAAAACCAGAGGGGATGGGTCTGTACATAGAAGAGGAGGGAAAGAATAAGATTAACATTTTGCTACTACAGATTGGAATTTTGCTTCATCTTACCTTCAGTTGGGTTTCTGTGGGTGTAGGAGCCAGGAAAGGAGGCTGTCCCACTAACATCTCAAAGAGGATCACACCAACACTCCACCAGTCACAGAGCTGAGTGTATCCTGAAAGACAAACCCAAAAGTTGTCCTCCATCATCCAAGGAGAATATGCACAGAGCTACTATTTCTTCTTGCAATTATGCATCAAAACATACAGCACAAACTTCTGTCTTTTCTCAAATAGTTGACCTACAACCAAAAGGACTCGAAATCCACCTTCACCACCAAGTTGCTTCTGCTTGCTGACCTAAAAGCTGCTGCTGCCAGTGAAGATCTAATAGTGTTGTCTGGGAATCATTTTGAATAAATTTAATTCTCAATAATAGTGAGTAGGGAAATCGTATAATTGGACCCAATGAAGTTTTATTTTCATGCCCCATCCAACAGCTACATCCCTACACAGCAAAGACTGGCCCTCAACGAACAAAAAAAAGTCAAAAAAGTCTTAGTGATTGATGCCCTCCCCTTGGTTCAGTGGAGGTGGCACCACGGGTTTGAAAAGCTGCTGAAAAGATACAGCCTGCTTCTAGAGACAGAAGAAAGATACGGATTACTTTTTGAGCAAGTTCTAAGCAGAGGAACAATTTCAATCACTTAATTGCTCAGATAAAACAAATGAGATACATATTTAAGACTTCAAAAGGAATGAAGGACTTAAAACACTGAGTTCAATGGAGATTTGTGTTATCAGATGATGTAGGATTTAATCTGAAATCTCTTGAACTGGGAAAGAGTTAAGATTAGGTCTAGGATCATGCTTGCAGACAATTTTTGAACAAGAGGAGGCTGAGGGGGGACCTCATTGTGGTCCACAACTTCCTTGCGAGGAGGAGTGGAGAGGCAGGTAAATTATTCTCTGTAAACACCAGTGACAGGACCCGCGGGAACGGTGTTAATCTGAGGCAGGGGAGGTTTAGGCTGGACAGGAAGAGGTTCTTCACCAAGAGAGTGGTTGCACACTGGAACAGGCTCCCCAGGGACATAGTCCCTGCACCAAGCCTGTCTGAATTTAAGAAGCGATTGGACTGTGCACGTAGTCGCATGGACTAAAATTTTGGGCAGACCTGTGCGGTGCCAGGAGTTGGATTTGATGATCCTTATGGGTCCCTTCCAGCTTGGGATATTCTATGATTCTATGATTCTAATCTCCTTACCAGAGCGACTGTGTCTGTATTTCATGGATAGCCACCAAATTTTGCCTAAATTCTTGAAGCGGAGCTTTTGAACACCGTGTGCCCAACGTAATCTGTACAAGACTTTTTGCTGTATTTCCCTGAGATTCTGTATGTGAATCTGGTGAATGCCTCCACAAGTTTCTATCAGCCATATTTAAGTGGCCAATCTGAGTCAGTGACTCAGAACCATCAGCTGGCTACTTGCTGGTCTATGCAAGCTCGCTAGTGGCCACAGTCATCCTCATAGTGGTCATAAGCACAGATAATCTGCTCTGTACTTTAGAAATAGTAGCTGCCAGCATCATCTGACAGATTTATTAAGTCTCATCAAAGGCCTCCAAGTGAAGAGAGATGGAGACAGACAAAGCACGACAACCTTCAATGTCTGCAATATGAAGCTCATCACTGGAGCATGTACAGAAAGCTGCTCTCCTTAATCTGAGCTGAGTGTGTGGACTTCAGAACATCAAGCTTCCAAAGCAGCAAACTTTTGAAGGAAAACAAAACAAAACAAAAAAGGTATTTCAAAACACTGGTGTTCATTTAAACAGAGGAAAATCCAGGTTATCTACCTTTACGAAGTAGGACTTCAGGAGCAATGTAATTAGGGGTTCCAACTAACGAGTGAGCCAGGCATCTCTGATGTTGCTTCTTAGCTCTTTGTTCCAATGTCTTCAGCCTGTCTCCACACCTACAGTTGGACACATCATCCCAAAGGTCACTGGGCTCCATGCTGTCTTGTCGGATATGGCTCCCTTTGAAGTGGGAGAGAAAGTTTACGTTTAGACTCATAAAACACGACACTCAAAGAGGAAAGAAGTGATTTAGATCTAGCTTTGCTCTTCCACTATCCCTAAAGAACAGCACTTCAGCTTTAAACCCAAGGCGATTACTTCTGCCCTCTCCTTCACAACTGATTTTCCTCAACCAGCGGAGTGTCTCTGTCTCGGTGCAGGGAAGTACGCTCCCACACGGGAGATGCAGAATGAAGGAGCATATTTAGATGAGCTGTGGCAATTGTGTACAATGTTCTCGCTGATAGACTCCAATACCCCTCGATGGCACGCACAGGAGGTGCCTGGCTTACTTTAAATCTGGGATTAAATTCTTTCACCATCAGAGCCCCACCAAACAAGCATGAACTGGAAAAGTACAGCTACTGCAGCGGTCAGCCAGACTGATAGGGGTTTGAGCAGTACTGGAAACAAAAGGCTAGAAACAAACTAATTGCCAGCAACAAACACATCATATTTTAGTGCCAAGAGGGAACTACTTCAAGACAAACAGAGCAAATGAAGCCTAGTACCTTTCTGGTAGTATTTTGAGTTGTGAGTCCACCTGAATCCTGTGCACAGCCCGAAGTCTGTCAGCTTGATGTGCCCATCGAGGTCTATCAGAATGTTGTCAGGCTTGATGTCCCTATGAATAAATCCCATTTTGTGCACGCTCTCTATAGCCAAAGTGAGCTCTGCAATGTAAAACCTGGCCAGACGCTCTGGGAAGACCTCCATCCGAATCAGTAGGCTCATCATATCCCCGCCAGGGATGTAGTCCATCACAAAGTACAAGTTCTCTTTATCTTGGAAGGAATAATAGAGTTTAACCACCCACTCGTTGTCTGCCTCAGCAAGTATGTCCCTTTCTGCCTTGACGTGAGCCACCTGGTTGCGGTTCAGGACATCTTTCTTTCGCAGCGTTTTCATGGCATAAAGGGCGTGGGTATCCACTTTGCAGGCCAGGCACACTTCTCCAAACGCACCGATACCCAGAGTCTTGATTTTCACAAACATGGATTTGTCCATTTTGGCCCTTTTCAGCCTGTTGTAGTTGGACTCCTTCTGGTAGAGAATTTTCCTCATTTGCTCCTGTTCTGCTTCACAAAGGCCTGCCTAGAGAAGAGAAAGCAAACCACGAGAGCTGGTGAGGTTACATTCACAGCAACAGAACAATGAACTGGCATTCCCAAGACACGTCTCAGAAAAATTAACCAAGAACCAGAGAAGAGATACTCATGAGAGATATCATCTCTTGTCTGTCTGCCAAGGTATTTCTGAAATAATTGCAAATTCATCTGCCCTGCCGGGTTACCTGCATTGTCTCTGACATTACCCTTTCTCTCTCACTCTGCTGAGCTACGAGGCATGGGGCAGTGCTGTCAGGGGAACAGAACAGAACAAACCTGGTCACGGGGTTTGGTTTATACCTTTCACCTGTGCACTTTGCCACCATGCTGCGCTATACATACGCACAACGCAGCACAAATTACACTGAAATCCAGGCGCAGCAGCCCGCTTGGTTCATTAATGGTTCTCTAGAGGAACTCGCATGATCCTACCTCCCCATGCAGGTTGCTTGTTGCTTTTTACATGGTAATTAAGAAGCTGCTTTTGACCTACACATTCCCTCGTGCTTTGTGAACCCTCTTCTTCGGAAACCATTTTTCTTCTACCATATACTGCTTCCACTTGCAAGCTTTGTAGATCTCTCTCCTTTTCCCTCAAAATATATGCATAAAACCCTCAGCTCTGGCCTCCCTCCAGCTACTGCAGCCTAGACTTTGGTCCTACCCCCAGAGAGCCTCTGAGCAACTGCAGGTAACATTTCACCTGTCTGCAGGGAGATACCTTGTGGAAAAGGGGAGAGTAAGAAGTATCCAGCCTGACTTTCTCCACCCTTCAAGACAGAGCCTGCACGCTTCTGTCCTCAGTGCCCAATCCCTCTCCTGAGGGCCACTAGTGGCCTCCAGCAGCAGAAGCCCCTGGGCTGATCCCCAGGATCCCCTGACAATTCCTTCTCTTCTTTCTGAATAACCTGGTTCCTGAATCCTGAACTGAGGGACATCAACAAAAGCATTTGGAGATGAAGATTAGTGCCTGGTGGGAAGAGGCAATGAGGAAGGCTGTGGGTGGAACTGAAGTTGACTGATTAGCAGGCTAAAGTCCCAAGCATTCACCCACAAGGCTGCTGTTTTGACTGAATTTTTCATTTCTCACCCGTAGCCGAGGCCTTTGAAGATGAATGTGGGCAGCTAGACTGTGCAGCAAGATCCTCACGGTACAAAACTGAGATCTGTATGAACGGAGGATGGGGGAGGTCTGCAGAAACTTGCACAACAGGTAGGATGGATTTTTAGACGAAGGCAAAAAACAGAATCAAAACTAATAATACTGTTTTTATTATAGATCGGGGTACTCTCCTCACATTTTAAAATAAGTGTTTATTGTCTTAAGGTAAATTAATTAGTGTGCTGTGTTCTGGGATAATGCTAGAACAACGCAACATTCAGATAGCCAAAATCTCCTGAGTTTGCTGCGTTGCTGCAGCCAGCGATGAGGTTGCTCAGGGAAGGAGTTGTTTGTGTTTATGGCTGAACTGTCTGAGTTATGAAGTGAAGGAGAGCTGGAGAGCCAGGAAAGAGAAGAACTAACGCAATTAGCTGCTGGTTTACTTCTCTGGAGACCGTTCTCAATCTCAGGAAAACATTCATTAAATCCAAGCAGTGCAACATCATCTATACTCGTGGTGAGGGCACACTATGAACTGTCACTAAAATGTATTGACCTTTCAGGAGATTTTAGAGACACGTTCATTTAATCTTAACCTCAGCAAATGAATTGCTGAGTTTTCTAGAGCAATGTGAGCATCAAATTAATCAGCTCTGGAAACTGACTGTGCTAGGGAAGATCAGGTAGTTAATTATCCGTTATGCATTAATAACAGCTTTCCGTAGAGTTTATCCTTAAATACAAAAGTAGACTAGTCACATTCTAGTCATGCCTGAGGAAAAAAAAAGAAAAAAAAATCCACATTTAAAGATTTAAAACAGCACTGCCAGAGCAACCATCAGAACTTGGCAGCCTTGTTTTAAACAGCCCTGTCAGGGAATCAGCTTGGGTTCAAGTGCTACCATTAAGCATAAAAGAAGCTCTCTCAAAGTGCATCTCTCTGAGACCTGCCTCTAGAACAAGTTCCAGCAAGGGTCCCAGGACCATTTCAAGCTGGCCAAGACATGATTACTTGCATGATATTATTACTAACATGTGTTCAACAGACAACTTTTAGTTTCATCTGAAAATATGGCAGAGTGAATCTACTGCCAAGTTAAACTGTGGCTTTGGTGAATAAGCAGTTGCTATCATGGAATAGGTAGGAAGAGCTGGAGCAAGGAGAAAACCTTTTCCAGAGTTTTGCAAGAGCTGGATGTTGCCAGTGTTACTTTGGCCTCAAATCTGCCTTTTGAGTTCTTTCCTAAGCAAACCTAATACTTTCCTACTAAGGGTGTTTTTGCTTCATTTTACTGTTCTGGTATGAAGGTGTATTATTTCCTCTCTCAGGTTTTTTTAACAGCCTCCCACATGTGCATCCAGGCTTCTCAGTGAAATAGTCTGGTACGGGGAGGTACTGAATACCTTTATGCATTTTGGAATGAGAGTAATAATTGATTTGACTCCATTAGATTTAAAAAAAAAGGAGAATTACTTTAGCCATTTCTTGCTCCAGCTGCAATCTCCTGTTAATTTTCTGCTGGTAGGTCTTTATGACATTTTCTACATGCTGTTCCATGTAGAACTTGAAGGCAAACGGCGAGTAGCTCTTGATTCGGGATTCTCGTTTCTCCTCATCTTTACCATTTTTTCTCACGGGCACCGGAGACGTCTGGATCTGCTTTTTATCCTTGCTGGGTTTCTCAGCTTTAGCGTTGTTCTTGCTGCTTTTGTCATTCCGCTCGCTGCTCTCCTCGGCCTTATTGCAGGGGGGGTTGGGGACCACGCGCAGGGTCTGCTCAACGCCCATGCACAAGCAGTTGATATCGAACTGCTCGGAGCTACTGGGAAGCAACAAATGCTTGGGGTACGGTGGCGGCGGGCACCGCAGCTCCTGGTTGGCGTACTCCACCTCCAGCTGGTAGGCGTTGGGCGCTCCGACAGCTGGCACGTGCTGCTCCATCATCTCCAAGCCATCCACAGCCGGTGTCTGTGCAGGTAACCAGCCGGGATGGGAAGGTCCCACCGCTGTCTGAGGCTCGGGTCTCATCACCCGCATGCTCTTCACTGGCTGGAGGATGTGAGCAGAGGTGACGGCCGTGATGGTGTTTGGAGATGTAATCGAAGGATCGGGTTTTCCCGGAGGAACCTGGCGTATCGACACGGTCACCTGGGGCTGCTGCTGGTGGTTGTTGAAGGAGTTTGTTCTGCTCGGCACCGCGGCATCTGGTCTGAAGGGTACATGTTGCCGGGGAGATGTATCTATTCCTGGGTTTTGTAAAGAATCTCGCCGCGACGGCGTTGCTGCCTGCCACTGCTGAACTTGAGGATTGTTCATGTCGTAGAGATCCATGTTCAGGCTATTTCTAGACGGAGTTAACAGGTTTTGTGGCGGACTGTCTGAAAAATCATTAGCAAACGCGGGACCCCGGGATATCACGTGCATTTGATGAGAGGAAGGACTTGCCTGCTTGTGATGGGAGTGGGATATATACAGGCTCGCCGGTGCCTGCTGAAATGCATGCCCAGAGTTATTCTGAACAACTGCCCCTTTGTTCGGGAGGTTGGCGTATCCTCCCTCCTGCTGCATCTTGTTTTGGAAGGAAGGGCTCCGCTGAACGCCGTAGCCCATGGCCTCCCCCTGCACCATCATGTGCTGCCGGCTGTAGTGCTGGCTGTTGGAGCCATGGGAGGCCTGCAGCTGCAAGGCCGGGCCGCTGTGATTAGCCACGGGGTAATTAATGACAGAAGGCTCGATGTTTGCAGGGTACGTTTTCTGCTGATGGCTCGTTGGTGTGCTGTGCGTGCCAACACCGGTGGGCCGCTGCACGGGAGCGTTCATAGCCGCGGGCTGCGAAGCAGAGATTAAATAGTCCATGTAGGGCCTCGGAACTTCAGTGAGCATATTTGTGCCTTCTGCCCCAAAACCGGTCCCTTCATAGGCTGCGTTACCCAGCTGATGGTAGGACGGAAAAGATTCGTTTGATCCCTCGAAGCTTGGCCTGCGGGTTACGTTGTTTGGCACAATACCCTTTCCTTTGTAAAAAGAACACAGAAGAACATTAGGAAGCGATTCAGGTGCAGCAATTACTTTGCATTACTCATCCATCCATCCTTACACACACACACACTCTGCAGTATGTGTTACAGAAGAAATAATCTAAAACCTAAATTAAGCGCTCTGGACATTTGAAGTGAGTGATAGGTGCCAAGAATTACTACTGATAACGAGCTACTGGCCCAAAATACTGCTCATGCCAGGAATCATCAGGGAGTTCTACCAAATCATGAAAATAGAAGCACAGATTCCTGTACTGTGAAATCATCAGATTACGCTTCAGCCTCGTTTTTTTAAAGCCGGACCAGTGTTACCAGGCATTACTCACAGACAGGAGGAGGAAGCAACAGGGCAGGGGTTAAGTACAGCACCAACAGGAGAAAAAAAAGCTCCCTGAAGGACTGTCAGTACAACTTTAAGACAACATTACTAAAATCAATTGGTCTTCTGCACAGTGAGCTCACTGCTCATGCTGGGGATCTGCTTGTGTCTCGGTTCTATCAGTCTCAAATTCCTTGCTTCCTTTCATTTACAATGATGGCACCATGCAGCTTATCCTGTGTTTCTTCCGATGTGTTGGGCACAGTGTCGCCACATATGACTTATCTGCCTCCTCTTTGGAAGCTCGAAGAATACGCAGGGACAAGATAGCAGCATTCCTACGCTGGATGTGCTAAGGGCACTTTTCGTCAGTTCTTTGATCTGCGGACAAACTGTGGGTGTGGAAAGCTCTGGCTGTGCTAAAAAGACCGGGAGACACTCTGTGCTGCCTCTGTGCTTGACCTACATACACCTAATCAACTGCCTTTTAAAACCTTCTCAAAGGCTCTCAGGACTAGAACCTGAACACTGGATTGCAAACTTTTCCAACTATTTCCACTACAGCACGTCACTGCACACTTACAAGCCCTACTATATCCGTGGCCACAGGAGCACGCACTTCATTATGACAGGTCTCTGCACCGTTTCTGCACGCTGAAGAAGCTGTCCCCATACTAAATGGCACTTTCATAAACAATGCAATGTCTTGAAATGAAATCAAGTTGGACAAATTATCAACATTCTTTCAGGTGAAATCTTGAAAGAACAATTTCTTAAGCAGCAGCAACTTCTCCTATGATAACACAAGGGCGTTGTTATCAAGGCTGTACCTGTAACTGCTCCCTGGAAGCTGATCTGTTGAGACACAAAGAGGTGCACTGAGAAGGCTGGGGCAATGCAAAGCATCCCAAGAAATGGCTGCTCTGGTCTGGACATGGGAGACAGCAGTACCACCCATCTGTCACCTCTGTCAGTAGGATTCACACTGAGCCTCGGGACAAACGGACTTGTCAGAGGCCAGGAAGGAAAGCAGCAGCAATACCTGCCCTCCTCGGGGACACGTCCTTCAGCTGTGCAAGGGATCTTCCTGGTGTCAAGAGAGGGCTGACCTCTGCCTCCTGGACTTGTATACCAGCAAGTCTGCTCTGGTCTAGCTGAGGAATGTTCATAATTGTGAAGATACCAAACACAGCGTAAAATCATAGGATTATTCAGGTTGGAGAAAACCTCTAAGATCATCTAGTCCAACCTTTAACCTAGTACTGACAAGTCCACCACTAACCCATGCTACTGAGCTCCAAATCTGTACGTTTCTTGAAGACCTCCAGGGATGGTGACTCAACCACTTCCTGGGCCAACTATTCTAACGCCCCACAACCCTCCCAGTAAAGAAATTTCCCCTAACGTCCAACCTAAACCTCCCCTGGCATAACCTGAGGCCATTGCTATTTTCTTATCACTTGGTGTTAGGAAAAGAGCCCGATCCCCATTAAGCCACATCCTCCTTTAAGGTAATTGTAGATATTTAGATAACTACAATTTTGGTTATATCAGATGGATCTAATTTTAGATATTAAGGTAACTGTACCTCCTTTAAGGTAATAGTTGCAGATGATCCCACCCCCTTCCTATCCAACGTGACAACTCTTGCAACTATCTCTTGCTTGTGAAACATTTTAGAGCTGAGTGTATTCTGTGAGACTTATCAACTATACCCATCAGATGAACTGCTTTTATACATAGTCTGTGTCCAACTGTAATGTCTGGTAAGTTTTATTTAAGTTTTGCCAGTATGCTAAAACTCTTGTCAGCTTTAAAGTTAAAGTAAGACTACAATGAGTAATTTGAAAATCTATTTCCATGGGTCAATATATGGAATTCAAAAGGATGTTCTAAACTCTGAAACTGCAAATGAAAGGTTAGCAGATAGCATTATGTGCTTCCAAATCAAGTGCAGGAGACCTGTGCTATCCTAGCACGAACTATACAACATCAAAAAAAATAATGTGACTTTACTGCACCTCAAGCAAGCGAACATTAATTGCTTGATATTTAAGTTTTGTGTTTTATGTACCCTAAAAATACTTCTGTCAGGTAGCCATCCTGCAGAGTAAAACTCTAGGAAATTGTTTCTATCCATTTTTTTCCAGAACTTTCCCAAATAGTAAAACTGGAAAACTAAGACTAGTAGAAAGAGCAGCTGAGCTGCCTTCTGCATAAAACCACATGTGAAGCTCTATTCCCAAGAGTGAACACATGGAAAACGCAATCCTTCCCTTTTCCCATTTTCCCTACGTATTTCTATCTAGAGGGCTCCCCAAGAAAGAAATGGCTTTGCTGAAGGCTTCCTTCCTACCCAGGAATTCTTCTTTGTAAACTGAATAGGTTTGTTCTTCCCCAGTCTTCCTCATTTCTGGGTACGTCTCTCAACAGCTACTCCAGATTTCACATCCTTCTCAACACAGATCTTCAATTTGATCAAGAGGCAAGAAGGAGGGTGCTGCTGAAGTGGCCAAGAGCTATTTGTCACATGGAAATCACTTGCACTTGGCAAACTCAATTTATGAGCACACAAAGTTCCCAGATGGATAAGCCCTTAAAGGTCTAAACGTTGCCACTGCCATAAGAGAGCTTTCGTGTCCAACAGCACACACTCCGGACAGCAGCTCCCCAACACACCCAACCCTTCTGCCACTATCCCCTCTGCAGCACGTAACACTACAGTGTAATTGTGCAGGTTCAGCCAGCCAGAGGGTGGTTATTTGCCTGCTTGGCCACCTTCTGAAACTGAAAGAAGAGAAAAGTAAAACTATCTGAGCTAGAACGTATCCCCATCACAGATCTAAAGCACTCTGACATGCCGCAAGTGCTAATATCTGAACGGAAGCAACCTTGGGAGGCCTTTTGTCTGATATTTGTGATCAGACACACGCAGAGCCCAAATTCTCCTGTTTAATTTACGTGAAACAGAGCTAAAGGAGACTAGTAAGGATGAGCAAACAGCTTCTGCCATCTGGCCTGAGCTGTTTCCACTGTGTACTTACTTACACAGATGTTAATGTGAACGAGTCCCTGGGCAGTGACATATCTCACAGTGATTACCCACGTACAAGCTTTTACCCTGGGGTGAATTTGGGATGGTTGAGATGTCCTGCACTGACGGATAACTGCCTTTGAGTTAGGAAGGTGGAGAACAAGGTGCACGTGGACAACTGCTGTGATTAAGTGAGCGGTGTTCAGCTTGCAGGGTAATCTTCATGTAACCGGCCTCCTACAAGGCTGCTATGAAACGCTGCTGATCCCCTTCCTCCAACAAGTCCACTTTGAAAACTGGCTTATTTGTGAAAAAGAACACAACTTCAAGAAAAGTTCGTGCTTACCTGGTGAGGTCTGCTTAATTACTCGCACTATCTGTTCGTTTCTAGGATCCAAGTAGCCCATCTTGCTGATGTACTCCAGAGCTGCTTCAATACTCCTGCTGCCCGTCTGCTTCAGTGCTCGGACTGCCATCTCCTGCACAAGGCAAACGAGAGGTGAATGGCACTCAGGCCAACCCCAGGCACTGCAACGAGCTTTCTTACGTTTATAGGAACGTTTTGTAACTCCCACCAGGTAACAGCTGCCTGAAGCCAAATAGACTGTTGTTTTGGAAACACCTGTATGCTTCATACAACTCAAAAATTAAAAAAAATAACTCCGCCTGCCCAATTTCTTGTAGCTCAAGAAGTATCAAACTGAAACCTGCACTTTAAGAAGCCTTAAAATAAACTTGGGTCAGATCTGGGAAAGGCAGCATAGTTTGAGTTAGGGTGAAACAGAGTGAAAGACTCAGCTTTTGGTATCTGAGAGCATCTCAGCCACACCTGTGTGTCCCCACACAGTAAGCACAACTTCAAACTTTCTAAATGCCGCAAGATTTTCTCCTGAGCAAATCCTGGCCCCATTTAGGGTCAGTGGGGGAAGATTGCAAAAATAATGTGGTGCCAGACACAACCCCAAAACTAAAACCAGGACAGAAATGAATACTCCAGGTGACCTACTCCATCACAACATTATTAGTGTCCCCTGGTCTTCAGCCAGGAATTCACTCTCCTGCAGTTTGTTTATGCACTTACTTATGGCTTAAGTATACGGAATAGTTTTCAACAATGACTCGAGCCTCTGGCTGGAAAGTAAAATTCACAAATCCTCCCAAGGCTGCGCGGTCTTTTCTGAGATGACGGAGGAACTGATAGCCAGAGCTTGAACGCTGAATTCATTTCACTGAGCTCCAGCCATCTCAGCTACATTAACTAGCTCGAAGTAGTTGCTGAGAATTTTGCCATGGTTTCTCCAGAAGGCAATTGATAAAATAGATCTCAGAGGAGATAAACTGACCTTCGGTGACAGAAACTGACCTTTGGTGGCTTGGCACAGGCACTCGGCTCTCCCAGGGGCAGAGCATGCAGGTAGCCCCAGCACGTGTACCCCTTTTCCAGGGCATCTGGAGCAGAGAACAACTTGGCCTCTGCAAAGTGCACGCGTGTGCAACGTGCTGTCAGCAGCAGAGGAGCAGCTCAGGCGACCCCAATTCACACTTTGCACGGAGCCACGTGCTGGTGCTTGGCATTTGGCTGCGCTGAGCTCAGCGCCCTCCCACTCCCCCCAAAACAGCAGGATTTGCTCCATTACTCAGAGGTTCTGCTCGGGGAGCAGAGCAAGTTTGAATATTTTTCATACAATTTATGACTCATAATTCATAGAAAGGCAATAGTTGGTTTCACATTTCCTATAGCTGAATTATTTCACTGGCATCAACACATTACTAAGGGCAATTTTAAATCAACAAAAACTATTATGTATGAAGGAAAGAATTTCCCACAATGTTTTTTTTCCTTTTTTTTTTTTCCTCCTTCTTCTGGATACATTTCTAAAGCATTAGCAAATTCGCATCCTCGTGCTCAGCACTCTCATTGTCGAGGGCCTCTGGGCTGCTCGCACTCTTCCCATTTACACCAGCTGGATCTTGCCTTGGCCCCCAAGACCACGCTCCTAAATCAAACGTGCTCAGTGTGCAAAACCGAGACGTCTGCGTGCTGGATTCCATGTTGTCTTTTTTGCTTTTGTCTACAAGGGGGTACCAGGAGAATACGTGCTTGGTAAACAACTGCCTCAGTGATTACTAAACCAGCCCACACAATGCACTTCTCCCCTCCTCAGGGGTGTCAGTACTACAGAACTCAAACAGCCTAAAAGGTTTGCCTTTATCACCACCATAATGATGCAATCACACACAAAAAAAGCAAACTTTTCCCCTACATTGGCACTGCTGCTCTCATCTTCTGCCACTGCTCCTGCCAGCACAGCAGCACTGAAATGGCTCCCCTCAGAGCTGCATGCCCAGCCTTCAGCAGGCGGGATGGGGCTTTCAGGTGTCAACTTCTGGGGGAAGAATGGGAGGGGAAAAGCCCAGGACAGCTCAGGGCTGTGTGAAAACCTCAGAGAGCTGCTAAGAGCTCAGGAGTGGCAGATGTGTCACTGACAAGCCTCTTGTCTTCCTGAGCCTGCACCCGCTCTCAGAAGCATCTCCTCATTGCCCACCCTGTTTGCTTGGCACTTGCTTACGTTTTTCCAGTGGTAATGTAAGTTTTTTGTGGTTCAGAAGAACACCTGTGTTCCCCAAATCCCATAGCTTTGGCCTTTCCCTCCCATAAACAGCATGAGACAAATAACTCTTGTTTGTGACACTGCTTCCCTAAAGTCTTGCATTGCCTTTCAGCAAACGGAGAATGACCAAAAAGAAACATATAACAGGAATTTATGGAAATCGATATAAAGCCTGGTTTAAGGTAGGGGAAAGAGTGCAGAAGATGGATTAAACAGTGTCAGCAGTTACGCTCGTGGGAGAGCTGGAGGTTGAGGGCAGAGACTTGAGTCAGATGGAGGCTGTTGGTGAGAAGCAGCAGAACGGGCTCAGGGAGAGAAATCACTGCCAAGTTTGCAAACTGCTCCTGTAGGTGACAGAAAGAATGGAGAGACAACAGGACAGACACTGGGCAAGGGTAAATGTAAAAGATTCACTTTTGGAGCCGTATCCAACTCCAAAACATTCCAGCAGGCACAGGCTCAAACCCAGTTCCCCCTGAGGCCGGCAGAGCTTTCCACGAAGCGCAAGGCACTGCGTTAGGCCCTCTGTCCCTGCTTGTTTCCTTTTCACCGGGCCAAACGCTGTGGGCCGCGGCGTGCTTGGAGCAGGCTGCTTGCTGGCTGCCTTGGGCTCAGCCCGCGGCCAGCTGTCAGCTCCGAGCAGAGCACCAGCCCCTGGCAGCACGCACGGACCGCGAGGGAACAGAGCGCGCCCGGCCCCGGCTCATTCTTTGCATTCTGCGTGTTCCCCTCGGAGGATTCAAGCATCTCTGGGCAGGGAGTCCAGGCACCTTTCTGCTTCCAGATCCTGCTAGCTGGTGGTGGAGAGAGAAAAAAAAAAAAAGTGAAGGAAAAACTGCGATGGGAAAGCTTTTACAGATACCTCTCATTTTATAATTAACGTGACAGCTGCACTATTAAAAATGAGGTTTCAGTGGGCAGCTGTGGTTCTGGAGAGATGGGATGGAAAAGCAGCGTCAGGCCAAGAACACCGGTGTAGGGACTCTGTTTTTGCAGACTGAGGCAACTCCACAGGATCCCAGTTTTGTGGGTTCACAGAGAAAAAGGGGAGAGGGGCTGCTCCCCAGCCAGTACCTGCAGCAGAGAGCTGCATGGTCACTTTCCCATCCCTGCTCCGGCGGCAGGCAGCTCGCCAAGACCTTTTGAGATGTTGCTAGAAGGAAAGCCACCTTTGAGCTCAGCTGCTCACCAGGGAAAATCCTTGTTTGATGGTAAACAGCGAGCTGGATGTGCGCGCAGGCAGGCTCCCTCTCGCCCCGGAGGCGACGTGAAAGGCTTTCCCCGTTTTACCCTCCTGCCTGGCTGCTCTCCACCAGCGCTGGCAGCGGCCGGCGTTCTTGCTGTGCTCCGGGGTTGTCCAGCAACATTTCTCATTCAGAAAGCTCCCAGTTGCCAAGATGGATTTATCATCCAAGGGAAGATTGCACAAGAGGTTACAATAAGCAAAGCCTTTTTCCCAAGAACATTGTGTCTGAAGGAGACAATAGGTCCTCCCAAGATTTGGCAAAGGCGATTAATGGCTAACAGCAACAAAAAATTAATTGCTTGCTTTCCATTCACAACGGAGGATGGGCAACAGATGCAGGAAACAGATACAGGTTCCCTCCGGAAGGGAGAAAACTGCAGGCTCATGCCAGAAGAGATGATCCAGAATTGATTACGACCCTTTCAGAGATAGCCCGCCACCGTAGGAAATTTCATTCATGATTTTAAACATGCAAAACCTGAGAAATTCAGGAAGCGATGTGCACAATACGCCTCGTTGGGATTACTGCAGCCCCACAGGGCAGAGAATTGTGCCTTTTAATATTCCCTAGCCGTGATTATTCTCTGGTTGAACACTTCATCTGCTGCTTTGTTTGACTTCAGGTTGCCAGTACGAGGGGCTCCATTTCACCCACAAATCCCTATGTGTAACTAAAATCCTAATTAAAATATTCCAGGCACATGAGGCCATATAGGCTCCTCTTATTCTGCATGGTCAGTTGAAGACAATCTAAACTAAAGGCAGAGGGAACTGAACTTCCACAGCTCTGCTGTTATCTGCAGGGAGCCCCCTTCATCCTTAGAGCTGCTGCTTGGTCTCCTGGGCTGAACAGACCACATTCCTTCAGCTTTCTCCTGTCACACAGGCTCTTCCTTCTCCTGGTCGCTGCAGTGACTCTTCCCTGTACCAACAGGGGTCAGGCTGCAAGGTGCTTTTTGCTAAGAGCTGCACACGGTGGTGAAGTTACCCTCGAGGTGAACCCATTCTTTGTCTTCGGTGATTTCAGTGCAGGAAGTTTGAGCTTAGGGCTTCAATCATGGCTTGTAGATCTTGCTTGCAGGCCTCTCCCCTTCGTGCTCCTGAATTCAAGTGAGGAAATACGCCCAACAGATTCAGCTTGGAGTAGGAGGCAACAAAGATGCTGGCCAGCTGACGTGTCCGTGCTCCTGGGTCCCAGGACAGAAAGCCTCGTGCTGCCACCACCACAGAGCAGCTCGGGAAGATTACCTTAATCCTCTAAGCCACAGGACACGGCACATTTACTGTGGCTAATGGAAGGAATGAGGGAAAGTTAAACAAAAGTAATTAGGAGATCGAGAAGCATCTTTTGAAGATGAAAATAAGAGCTGTTCAAAACGTTTCCAGCATCTTTACAGATTTAAAACAGCTCTGGAAGATTAAGATACAAACAAGACCAATAAAAACATTCAAAATTTATCAAGTTTTTGTAGTAGTTAGTTTGTGTTTTACTAGCCCTACAGCTAATACACAACGTTCTTTCAGAGCTATTACAGAAAAAGAAAAAATAAGACAACCATCATGACACTTCTCCACTGTTTTTTTTTTTCCCCAGCTGCTTTTCCTTAAGATCATGACTAACCAAAGCTAGTTCAGTTGTTCCAAATGAAAAAAAAAACTGACCTATAGACTTCGCAGCAGGGTATGCTTCAAAAGAACAGTCACCATAACACCCTCAGCAACTTAGAAAGGGCAAGAGGTAGGATTGTCGAGGCTGTAGGAGGACAAGTGCTGGGTCCTGCACCTGGGGCACAACAACCCCATGCGGTGCTACAGGCTGGGGGAAGAGTGGCTGGAAAGCTGCCTGGAGGAAAGGGATCTTCGTATCAGAACATGGCTGGTATCAGAAATGGTGTGGCCAGCAGGAGCAGGGAGGTGATCGTCCCCCTGTACTCGGCTCTGGTGAGGCCGCACCTCGAGTGCTGTGTTCAGTTTTGGGCCCCTCAGCACAAGAAGGACATCGAGGCCCTGGAGCGAGCCCAGAGCAGGGCTATGGAGCTGGTGAAGGGCCTGGAGCACAAGGCCTGTGAGGAGCGGCTGGGGGTGTTTGGTCTGGGGAAGAGGAGGCTCAGGGGAGACCTCATTGCTCTCTGCAACTGCCTGAAAGGAAGCTGTGGGGAGCTGGGGGTCGGCCTCTGCTCACAGATAACAGGACCAGAGGGAATGGCCTCAAGTTGTGCCAGGGGACGTTCAGGTTGGCAATGAGTAGACATTTCTGCTCAGAAAGGGTTGTGAGGCGTCGGGACAGGCTGCCCAGGGATGTGGTGGAGTCACCATCCCTGGAGGGATTCAGGAGATGGATGGATGTGGTGCTTGGGGACATGGTTTAGAGGAAGACTTGGCAGTGCTCGGTTAATGGTTGCACTTGATGATAGTAGAGGACTTTTCCAGCCAAAGTGAGTCTATAAAAATAAATAAATGAAAGGAAAGCAACAAGAGCTGAAGACAGTAACTGGGAGAACGACACAGCTCCCTAGCAGGTGCCTCAGAAGACAGCAGCCGCACCCAAATACAGTTTTTTTAAACCCTGTGCAGCTCGCAGCAGGGAGCAGCACGTAGCGTTGGTGTTTTACCTGCACCATGGAGAGGGGCTTCGGACTCTAAGCCAGCCCAAGGTCCCCAAGATAAGACATTTGGAAGGGCACCAAGCACGGCTGCCCAGCGTACTTCCAAACAAATGCTCGTAAAACTGAGTATTTGCAACAAGGCAGCTCCAGCCACAGGGCGCTACACGTATCTTCACGAAGAAAGAAGGCTTTTCTGTTGCCCACTAGAACAGACAGGTAATTTCATTTATATATTTACACTCACATTTAGTGCAGCATGTCTGGTAGCACGGCAAGGATTTGGGAAGGGAACCGAAAAGGCCCTGCCCCAAGGGAGCGGCCTCAGTCCTGTCGGCAGCAGCACTGAGAGGGCTGCCAGGGTTTGCCAAAAGTCATTAGCAGACCAAAAAAATAACAAAAATTAGACTTTATATCCTTTTATAACTAGGAGGAGGACACACGCAGCGCAAGAATCTTCAAATACTCTTCTGCCATTTGAGACCTCCCTCTGGATTGGTGTAACTTACATCCAGAAAGCAACACTGGATCCAGAAGGTCAATTTAAGGAAAAAATTCAGCTTGAGAAGAAAAACAGGAAACATTTTTCTATCGCTTTTCCGATGCACTGAGGGGTACTCACAGCGCCAGAGGAGCAGGAGAGGTGCTGTGTGCTTCATCAGTGCAGTCAGGGCTGGGGAACGGGCAGAAATCAGCCACACTGCCTGCTCCTCACCTGCTTTGGCCCTGGCCCCACAGTTAATACCATCCTGGGGATTAAAAGCTGATTTGAGGAAATAAACAAACACTGCAGCACCCAGCAAAGAACCAAAATAAATTACGGGGGGAGGAGACGGTAAAAGTTGCCTTCAGGAATTCATCGATTCCACTCCAGTCTCACAAAGTCCTGTAAATAAAAAGTGGTGTCTGCTGCTCCGTGCCCAGGGGGGCTGAGACGTGCCCCAAGGCTCGGGGCACACAGCCCTAAATAAAAACCCCATGCAGCAGCCCAGTCCCCACTCAGTCACTCAGGGTGCATTAAGACGGCAGCTCCTGCAAAAGCAGCATCTTGCCGTGCAAAGGCCAGCTGCTATTTAAAAAGGGCTGCCTCCTGGGCTTGTTTTCCCCCAGTTTCTCTCTCCGACGTGGGCAGTTTTGTATCCTTAGTATTTTACATCATCAGCCAGGCACATCTTCTACAAGAGCAGCAAGCAGCCCTGTGCTCCCCCAGCCCCATTTTTGACATGCCGAGCTGGCAGTGACACCACGGCTCCTTCACACATCCCTTTTTTCTTCTTTTTTTTTTTTTTTTTTACCCTCTCAGGGCAAGTAAATCAAGCTGGCTAGAATAGCAGCTCAGTGAAGGTTTCATGATGAGCTTATTCCCCTTCATTAGCAGCAAGTGATGTGTTTGCTAATTTTATTGCTCGTGTTAGCCCAAAATGCATTTGTCTGGCACCGCATTTCCAGCGCTGCTATTTGCGTATCCAAGCATTTCTCTTCAGTGGCCACAGCCACGAAAACGAGTGGTTCTCACTGCTCCTTCCTTCTGCTATATAGCTACATACATAGTGAATTATATAGAAAAGATTTTTACAAATATTCAGAGTTTGCAAACGATTTCTTGGTCAAATTGGATACGAGGGACTTGGAAGGTGGGTATTCCGAGTCAGGAGATGAGTTACGAGCTTTGTTGTCCAGGAACAAAGCCCCAAAGCACAGAAGAGATCTGTGTCAGGGACTGGACGAGCTTTTGGCGCTGCCAGCTTTCAGGTGTTGTTTGAAAACTCTTCTCCAAGGCAAGAAAAACTTCTATAAGGACAGGATTTATACCCCTGTGGGACCCCAGCTGCCACCCAGCAGTAACGCACGCTCAGAGAGAGAACAAATAATCCCAGAAATGTAGCTCTGCTGGGAGGCCAACGGAGGCTGCGTCTCCCAGCCCAACGCAGCAGGGCTCACGTGACTGCAGGAACATCTGGGTTTTATCTGGAGGTTCCTGAGAGTTTTCAGCACACACACACACACACACACACACACACAGTGCGTGTCAGGCAGGACAGCTTGGCGCGGTCGCTGTTGGAAGAGGAGGACGAAGTATGCTGGGATTCTGACTTGCAACAGCGTTAAGATTTGTTGGCAGTTTGGATTATTTATTTATTCATTGGAATTCTTCCCCTTTTTTAATTCTCATTTGAATATATGGAAAAGGAACCTCGCTTTTAAGAGTTTAAAATCAATATACTTGACTTCATAGTACAAGGTACTCCAGCCCCGCAGCACTAAGGATCTCATCAGACATTTTCCAGAAGTCTCTGCATAGTTCCCTCAACTCTATCAAATACACACACACACAACTACAGGTCCAAAGGCAGGAATTGCTCAGTACCACTGACTGCTAATCATTTTTAAGACTACAAAACACCTCTTTGTGCTAAATGCTCTGTCTGACCGCTAGCCACTGCAGCTTTCTGCACTCACAAGATAAAACTTACCTCTAACAGTGCTAGAGGGGGGGAAAAAAAAAAAAGAAAAGAAACCCCCCAGCTGGATAAAATATCTTAAGGTCAGCCTTTTTACATGTAAAGCAGCCGCAGCAGCATTATTCACATTCTTAGCACATAACTGACCGGGACGAGATTCCAGGAGAGGCAAACAATTCACCCAAGAGAGCAGCTGCATCTTCCTCGGCTCCCGAGCTGCTGGGGGAGGGAGGAGTGCCTGCCAGGGTCCCCAAAAAGGACTAGGAGTGGGAAGAAAAGGAAAGGCTGCTTCTGCTCCACGGAGTGCAACGCACAAAGCCAGCTGGTTACAAACAGTGTCACTGATGGCCTGGAGGAACTGTGTAAGCAGACACCCAAATCTGGTTAAACATGGGAGAGTAGAGGGGGAAACAGCAGATAATATTGAACAGAACAACTGAAAGGAATCATTATGGTTTATCGTTATGGTGATATGGTTTAGTGGAGGACTTGTTAGTGTTAGGTCAGAGGTTGGACTCGATGATCTTGAGGTCTCTTCCAACCTAGACAATTCTGTAATTCTGTTATCTGGCTTCACTTCTACTGCCTAATTCTTTACTGTGTAATTCAAAAATATCTCCTGCAAGTACAAATCCCTCCCTTTCCATGTTTCTACAATAACCCATGTAAATTGTCCTTTTTTTATCTTATTATTCCTTAGCAGCCTCGTTACTCAGTTCAGCTGGATGTCATTTCTGTTGGTTGCAGCGGCACACCTCAATAACCAAGCCACGCGTGGTACTCACACAGAGCACTGGAGACTCATCTTTCCTGCTCCGCTCCATTGACATGCAAAAGCTGTTGGCTACTTTAGGCTGCTGTGAGAAAAGAAATCCTCCTCCAGGATCCTCCTCAAAGCCATCCCTTTAACGTTATGTCCTCACCAACCTGCCATCAGCTATCAGCAAAATCAACCACAGCAACAGAAGAAGAGCAGCGGCTCCAGCAGCACCTGAGGGCAGCTCTGCCAGGGAACCCAGCCCAGGGGCTCCTCTCCTTCCTCCACGCCGGCCGAATGGATAAATTGTGGTATCAGACCGTGAGACTTCTTTTTTTTCCCTTCTCTGTTGCCTTAAGAAAGTTCCTAATTGCAGCATTTTGTGTGCTGGTGTCACGTTAGGTTTAACGAGCTAATCCCTCTCTTAGCCGTGCAGTTATCACCTAATATTTCATGGCAACAACAGGGCATTTCTCAAAACTGCATTTGATCATCTGAAAAAGATATAGCCAAGGGGAAACAGTCTTACACGACAGGATATAAATCAACACGTTAGACGATTTTAAACCACAGGAGGAAGGAAAAAAAAAAAACTCACTGTATCAAGCCAATAAAAACCCTGCAGCACCGACTCTAGAAGATATTGGACCTCTTCCATAACAACTCTATTTCTTAGGAAAATACAGTGTTTTGAGCTCTAAGAGGTCTGAATTTGACGCTGTTAAACTGCAAGGAAAGAGATGGAGGAAAGCCGAGCAGATGACATGATTCCCCTCATCCTTCCTCCACAGCTGAAGTCTCCGAAGGCTCAAGCCCACAACAAGCAGCTCCTTCCAGCAAGGAGCTCGGCGCTGACACCTCTGCTTACCAGTAACCCTGGCAGTGGCTGGATGTTCTTCACCTCCCTCTTTCCATCTTTTGCCCAAACTTTTAGGAAACTCGTTTTCCAACTCTCTCAACCCACGCCACATGATAGGAAGACAGTGATTGTTTTCCAGGCCTCACGATTATTACTATAGCAGCAACATCACCCTGAGCAGAACTCCTCTCAGCTATTCCAGAAGCAGAACACCCCACGCTGGGTTCAAGGGAAGAGCTGCGCTCACACTCCCGGAGCACGCCAAGTCCCAAAGCTTAGCGCCCACGGCAGTGACACCGGGAGGTGCTCTCTGCTGGGTGTGAACTCAGCCATCAGAACACAGTCAGCTCCAAGAGGCCACCCTGGAGTGATTTGTGCAGCCCCAGAGAAATGCACTTTCCTCACCTGCATCATGTGTGTCCTACTGCGGGCTCCTGTCTCCGTGTGCTGTGGTTGGTGACGCTGCAAGGCGCAGGATTACAGATTTCTGATCCCTGAACAGCAGTGCCCGAGATGCCACTTTGCTTCCAAGGTCAGCACTCACTTCTCGCAATTAGCATCGCAACTGCAAATCCTTTTCTTCAAGGCATCCAACACCTCTTAAAATCATTGCGATAACAGTTTAATTGTGAACCAACCTTCTCAGCAACCACCTTCAGAGACCAACTGCAGAAGCTGGGGATAAGCAAGCTTGGGATATGCGTGCACAGACAGACACGGGTGCATGTGGGGAAACCTGAATTTAGGCAACTTCCCCTACAAATAAAACTTGCAGGATTTGTACTGCAGAATATGCAGTACCTGAAACTCTGAGTAGTCCACATGAAGGGCTGCCCTGCAAGGAAAGCAGTAACACAGTCACACTAGTTCCACGTGTGCGCCATCCCTTCCTGTAACAACCTGACACCTACATTTTATGTAGGATCTGTGCCATAAATGCCAAATGGGCTTTAAATCAGAATTACAGTGCTCACATCCCAGTGACCTATCTGCCCACCAACTTCTGCATCCCTTCACACACAAAGCACTCAGTGGGGACATCCCACCAGCTACTTTTTTTTCCCCTATTTATTCACCATTTATTGCTTTATTCACTATTCCTCCTGCTCCCCACAATTACCCATGTTCTCAATACATCCTCAAGATGTATTGAAGAGTATTGAGTAGGATGGCAGAGATATCCACGCAGAACAATAAAAACACACTAAAAATCATCACCTTTTATTTTCTCTGTGTTGCAAATGTAAAACCCTAGGCGAAGGCGAACTCCTATTAGCCATTTACATGGGTAATGTGACCGGTACCACACCAAACTTTCCCCAGTTTCTGACATGCAGGTCAGAAAGCACAGATCCTGGCCAGCCAGGAAAGGTATCGTCATGTTCTCATGCATCATTACAAGTGCTTGGAAAGCTCACAGAATTTCTAGGTTGAAAGAGACCTTAAGATCATCGATCGAGTCCAACCTCTGACCTAACACTTACCAGTCCTCCACTAAACCATATCACTGAGCTCTACATCTAAACATCTTTTAAAGACCTCCGGGGATGGCCTGCCTCTCTGGGCAGAAACTCCGTGGGCATCAACATCATAATTCAGAGAAGGAAAATATTACAACGTTTCAGAATAGAGGAGTAGCTTAACTGGTTATTAAGCATAGCTCCCGCTGGTAATTAACTGTGTAATCTGAAATGCGAGCTACAGATAGTAAATGACTTTGAACAGATTTCCATGTAAGGCTAAAATCTGTACCAAAACCTAGTTTCACTTAGACTTGGTGTGTGTGTGCTGGTGGAATGGGAGGACTCCCACTGCTCCAAGAAAGAAGCGAGGCTCCGGCCTGAGGAAATCAAAGGGGATTTCCCTAGTGGTTTCCAAGATAGCACCGGAGCACAGGAATCTTCCCGCACAGTAGGGCTGGGGACGCAGCCCCGGTCTGCATAGGTGCAGCGGGTCTGCGATCCCCAACACGTTGCTCTTCCCAGCTCGAGGCACAACTCAGCTCATGCAGACTTCTCACCTTTTGTCTCCTGACGCGGAGCATCCCAGGGACCCCGTGTTGCTGCAGGTGGGGCGCGAGGGAGGAGAAGGCAGCTCCTCGAGTAGCTGATGAAATGCAGAGGCCTCCCCGCCCCCAGCGCTTCCTGCAGCGCTCCACACGCTCCAGTCGCGCAGCACTACGAGCTGGATCGCGGCTCGGCGCATTCCTCTGCGCTTTGTCACGCTTCCCTGACCGATGCTATGCCAAAAATGACTAGCTTTAACAGTTCTCTGGTGAATAAAAGAGCTTTTGCAACTCTGAAACAGAGCTGAGTTTTTAATTCATGCTAAATCTGCTTTTCTGCTCCGAAGGAACATTTCTAATGGTGCCTGTAATTCCCTTCCTGGGCTTTTTTTCTGACTGCTGCAGTGACTTTTGTGAAGATAAAGGGAAAATCCAAGCTCGCTGGTTTTTAAAAGCGTTAAACAGACCCCTAAAATACAACTGGAGGAAGTAAAAACATGAACTAGCGCGACACGAAGATGAAAAAGATCTCTATCGTGTTCACATAAACCAAGAAATCGATGGCAGCGGGCCAGGGGAGACTCAGAAGACAGCGCAGAGAACAAAATCCAAAGTGCAGCTGGACTGCCTAAACAAGCACGGAGCAACGTTATCCAAGATTTGCACGTTGCCTGTTTATTTACTCAGTACCCAAGCGAGCACAAGTTTGTGAAACGACACAGCCTGCTCCTGCAAACTGCCCTTCCTCTGCGGTACTCAGCACCACTCACAGGCACGATGCTCAGCTATGCCCTGAGAAATTCTCCTTTTTAACCTTTAAAAACAAACAAAAAACAAAACACGCCCACTATTACTGAAAAAAAGAGGATTATGAGAAAAACGTGAGACTAACCTAAGCTCTCGACAGAGCGAGGCGCTCGTTCTGCCGCTGCCCCTCCCCAGCACAGGATGCACCCAAAAAAGGGCTCCTACTTCTCTCCCGGCCGGTTCGTTTTGCTCAGCACACCCAGATCAGCCCATTTTTGGAGGGATTCGCCCTCCAGCCCCATCTCCACGTGGTGCTGGAAGCACGCCTGCCCCCGTTGCTACTCGTGCGTGGAAGTAATAAAGCTATTTTTACATGAAAAGCAAATCCTTTATTTCTCCCAAAGCCAGAGCAGCCACTGCAACGAGCACGGCAGCGAGATGTTTGGAATAGAGGAGGGAGTCACCCGCAATTACAAGCAGCAATTAAGCCGTGAGAGCTGAGCACGTGGGCAGGATGAGTGGGTAAGCCTGACTTTACACAGTGAGCGCACAAAAAACACCAAACAGAGGGAAATAGGGATCAACCAGGAGCCTTTAAACCCAAAAAGCTAGGCAGGTGGGGGAAAATGCCTGTCCCTGCTGTGCCCACCAGCCAGAGCATCGCAGCACGAGCTGATGCTGAGTACGCAGCAGCTTCAGTGCTGAGAAACCAAAGGAGGACCTCAGCAGGCACAATTAGGATTTTCATCCTTAAACGGCATCCAGTTCTCAAGGCAGGTGCTTCATCCTCCTCAGCAGTAAGAGCTCCTCTAGCCATTAGCTGCCACAGCCTCTCTCGGTGTCAAAAATAAATTAAAAAAAAGGAAGGATTAAGAATTAGTTCCACCAAGGCTCCTCCCAGACTGAAGCCACAAAACTCCCAATGTGAAAGTGGAGAAACAATTCAGAACTGGGGGTGAGTGGCAGGGGATATAGAACCTGTTCCAAGGATAGAGAACAGAGAAAAATGAAATTTTATGCCCAGCTGGAAGCGACACAACCGGCCTCCCCTCAACAAGGTGCTGATGCTCCAGCTGAAGCTGTTTGGCCCAGGCAGGCAGGGGACAAGCAGCACCCTGCTCGGGGGCACAGCCACTCCCCTCCGTGAGAGGAAGGAAAGAAAATGTCCCTTCATGGTATTCTTCAGTTTCTGTAAAGCATGAAGGGCTGCTAATTGCCCAAAATAGCATTCCTGGAGATGCTCAGCAGGCCGTCCTGACCTTCCCAGGAATCCAGAAGGCAGGGCCACCTCCAGCATCAGAGCTGTGCACAGCCCATGTGCTGTGGCTCCTGGTGCCCTCCTCCTCCTGAAGGAGGTGCTCCGAGCCCAGGAGGGGACAGTCCCTTCCCCGAGCACCTGCAAACGTGGAACAGGACTTGCAACAGCAGCTTCTCGGCCTCCAGCTGCTCCTAACACTGCCGTGCCGTGTGGAAGTTCCTGGAGAAGTGGAACCGATGGCTTGCAGAAGGCTTCAGCAGAGCAGTGCTGAAAAATGCTTCTTGGCTGCTTTCATGTGGTTCAAAGCCCTGAAGGTTGGCTCCTCAATAAACAGAGATGGGGGCGGAGGGGGGTGGAAACCAACGCGAAAGGGAATTCTTGTGGCTTGCTTTTGAATTTGTTGGCATTCCCCTGCAAGGTCCTGCTTCTGTAGCACTGGCAACGGCCTCTCCGCGTGCCCTGCAACCAGCTGATGACTTCTGCCCACTTGTCAGTGTCTGCTGTGCTGCAGGTCTCTGAGGTCATCATCGTTTCACTGCGACCCCACACGCTTGTTTCTCTGGTTCTTCAGAGCACACCTTCAAGCAAGCACTCGAACTTCCTGCTTGCATTAGGGGATATAACAACGTGATCTTCTGAATGGGAGGGCCTGTCAAGGGGCAGGAATGACCCCAGAAAGGAGGCAGGAGTGAGTTTCCAGCATAGCAATGGCTGGAGCACTTGAAAGAAAAGAATTCAGCCCTGCTCCAGCAGCCAGGCAGCTGGTCGCTGCTGCTTCTGGACAGCGAGCATCACACAGGCAGCCGGGGGATCATCTGAAGGCACTGTGAAGAAAATGAGCTCTGCAACCCAAAAACAGGCTTCAGCCAGGCGGAATACACATTGTTTAACAGCTACAAGGAACCAGGATAAAAACAGCTCAGTACAGGCTGGACTGGTCTTCACTCGAATTTATTACCTGGGACAAAGACTTGTTTTAGCAAACCAAGATCTCCTGCCTGTGTTAGTATGTCCAAGGTTCCGGCCACATTAATTGATGAGATTATGCACCTTTAGTAGGCTGACATCTTATTAGGCAGGAACAGAGAATAACTGCAGTACCTGTGTCTAGTTTAAGCACACTATGGCACCAAGTGGAAGAGAAGATGGAGAAATGAAGATACGGGACATTCTGTCCAAGTCCAGTTGCATCTACAACTGTTTAAGATGTCACATTGAACCTTAAAAAAGTTGAAGTCTTCTTTTAGGGAAGAGTTCATTCCTGACATTTCACAAGTATAAAAGTGAAATTAATTTGGTGTATCCAGAGACATATGAAGATCATGAGGGAGGTCTTGAATATTAGTTTTTCAAACCAGTCGAGCAAAAACAATGCAGCGGAACAACCAGTAGAGGAAGGTGCAGAATTGAATAGCCCTGAGGATATTTAACATTTGATGCAGTGGAAGAAGAAAACCAAGAGAAGGAAGCTGCAGAGCAGCAGCAGCAATGATGTGAGCCCATACCTACATTTTTCTTGTTCCGAAATCAGTGGATATGCATCGATTCATAAATAGTGGATAAAAATCCAGACCTAACCACATAAACACTTCCACAGCAGGAATTTTACACGGCTCTTTGTCCTAAAGTCAATTGATTTGAAGGGTGGGAACACACCCTTATTGTCACCTGGCACCAGCAGCCTTCTTTCTAGCATTTTATGCATGTAAGGAGTAACACACTATCTTTGCAAGTTTCTGATGAAATGACTTCCTTACAAATCATGCATTAAAAGGAGGATGGATATGGGTAACAGTTGCAAGATACTCAGTCATGTATGCAATCCACATTTAAATTTCAATGCTCTTCCACATGTTGCATTCGTTTTTCTCCAAATGCACAGAGAATGATGTGTTACAGCAACAATTTCATGCACACACAGCCCTTCCACCGGCTGTCCTGCCGCAGCTGTTACCTGGCTCAGAGTTCCTGGTACGCGGTGTTCCTCGGCTTCAGCCTTCTGAAAAGTAACTGACCTAGAAATAGTTTTGTAAAAACTATTTCCATATCCTCTCCTGTTCTCTCCTTCCTCTCCCTCCTGGGGAACTATTTTTAATTGCTTGGATTCAGTTAAAACGAGGAGTACAAGCTTCTAACTGGGGACAGCCCACCTCCTGCGCTGCAGGGAAGCAGCACACAGCCTCAAGCATCAGTATCTTATTTACTCAGACTGAAAAAGAAACACTCAGAGCAGTGACAAATCCCGTGGATTAAGTTCTTTGTTAACAGCTGGTACCACGCAGACTCTGCAGTTGTCACAATACGTACACGAGCACACGCGTCTCTTGGGTGAAATCTGATTTCTGCATACCAACTCCCATACGACAACAGCTTCTGACAAACTGCCAGTGCCAGCCTGACTGGCAGGACAACACCATCGGGACAAAATCAGCTTTACTGCACCGCAACCACAGCTGGGTGACCCCATCAGGACCTCATTAAGATGGGACAAGACCTCCAAGATCACCTGGTCCAGCCATCCCCCTACCACCAATGCCCCCCACTAAACCATGTCCCCAAGCACCACGTCCAACCTTTCCGAGGGGTGTTTGGGCTGCAGCTGGATTTACAGAGGTCTGCTGGGGAGTGATGTGACCAAAACCACGACACAACAGCTCTGCTGCTGCTGCCTCACGCAGCTCACGCACCTTCAGAGCACCCGCGCTGCGGTTCTCAGCCCCTGCCTCCTGCACACGGCCACACTGCTCGCTGCTTGCCCTTCCAGCAGTGCCCTGGTAAGGATTCGGTCAGCATCGCAAGAAAATCGACGTGCAGCTGTAATGTACCGTGTTTTCAGAACATTTAGGGTCACAGGAACTTCATTCTGCCCTCAGGCAAGAATGACAAGATCTGGTAATTGCATTTTATAAATAAAATACAGTAAAAAAAAGTAGTTTAGTCCTTCTTTAATGTACTAGGTTATCTTATGCAACTGAATATGGCAACAGCATTACCATTTCTACACAGGATACCAATGAAATTTCCCCTTCAACTAAGTGTTAACCTAGTTTCAGTTCTGCTGATCAAATAACTTCAAAGTGTCTGCAAAATATTTTTCCTGTGGATACAGAAAGAAAAAAAAAAAAGGAGGGGGGAACAGGGCGAAGAGCACAATTGCAGTTTTAAGTTGCTTTACATATATTCAGCCATGCTTTAGCAGAATGACTCCATGCTACTGGCGTGTTCCTGTACACCATGTGAGAAGTACCCAGGGACTTTTATTTGCTTTCCACTGATAGCCAACTTGCAGCTTTAACATAAACTCATTTAGTTTAGCAACTATCAAAAAAATAATTTAGTTGAGGGAGCTTGAATTCAATGAGTCCCATAATGAACCCCTTAGATTACCTCTACCATAAGGACTGCAGCACGCAAAGGCCCTCACATTCAGCCTTCCTACTGCCACCTCTCTCCGAGTTTAAAAGCTTCATTCCATTTTTTATTTTCAGGCTCGGAATAAAATCAACGCTGGTTACTCTCAGCAGAGATTTCAGCTGAGAGTGACAAAACCTGTGAAAGGAACAGTTACACCCTCGTACTATTGTGATAGCAGCTTCCTGTTACACTCATGGCAACCTTTACTTTTGGCCACAGGAGCTTTGCTATTCAGAGGCTGAACTTCATGCTTATGCGGAATTTTTACTGACAGTGATGAAGCCATTTCCTTTTTTATTAAAAAGATTAATTGCTCGGCCTCTTCCTAGCAATCACATTTCCATAAATACAAGCTAACCCCATACCCTGCTACAGCGATACAAAACTGTTCTGTTCTACTTACCCCAAGCTTCTACAATGATTACCTGACAGGAAGAATTAGTTCAGTTTAATGTAACAGATTAATGTAATTCAGGATTGATATGGACCCACAGTTGCAATCTGACATCTGATTCCTGTTCTGTCATTTCAAGCAGCCCTACAAGGATGTCCCAATCCATTCTATGTCATTTGCCAAAGAAGAAAGGAGACCAACAAGAATAAAGGGCAGAATTTAAAATTTCCTGTGGTCTTATTCAGTGCCATGTTAGCATCCAGCTGCCAAGAAACTGCATTTCATTGTGAGAAGCAGCGATCACCTACTGCTGCTGAAGAACACTTCGTCCACCATGAAAATTCAAGAGGAGAGACAAAATTCTTTATCTCCCTCCTGCAGGACTAAGTCACACGTGCACAGAAGAGATCCACAGAGCAGCTTTCCTAAATACACTGCAGGAACCATCTCGTAACATCTATAGGATTTCAGTAGATTCAGTAAGGCAGCAGCATCAAGAAGTAGCAGCAGCACAGGAAGGCTGGAGACAAGAGAAATGGTACAGGAGAGAGAAAGAGGCCAGCAGGTATCAGCTCAGGAGCAACCCCTGCCTCTCGCTTTCAGCCCCAGGAAAGCCAGGACTCACTTTTTTTCCCCTGAAGCAGCTAAAAGCTGAAATTACTTAAGTGGCCAACTTCAGGCAAATGGATAGGAAAACACATCCCCTTACAGGCCTTGATGGAAGAGTGCTGCAAGATACCAGCAGCTTCTCAGAAATTTAAAAAAAAAAAATAGAAAAATTAAAGGAGAAGGTTACGAAACAAGCTCTTGACTTAGCTAGCAAAGAGAAGACAGAGGGAACAACCTACCTTCGAATGAGGGTAGTAAAAGAGCACACCAGAGACTACTGGCCTCAATTATGAAATCTACTGCAGCTGCTAAAATAAAATCCTCCCCCTGCATTCAGCAGTGAGTGCCCTCATTTGGAGGCCCTTTTTTTCCTCATAACCCAAAAATACTTACTCCTTCCTGACCTGCAAAATACCTCGAGATGACTCTGTTGCCACCTTTGACATACGCCCCACAAAATAATACAGGTAATCTTCTACCAGCTCATTCTTTGGTTGTTTTTCATTGACAACACAATCTCACCCCAAAACACCCAGAAGATGCCTAAAGTGTTCATCCTGAAGGTTCTGGTACATAACTGAGCAAGCAGAGCTCTCAGCACAGGTGAAGTTCATCCAAGCAGGAGAGAATTTTGCCATGGGACAGCCTAGTGGTACGAAATTAATTCCCCCCATTTGCTCAGGACAATTGTAAGATTTGCTGACCTCCACCTTGAAGGCAGGCTGCCTTTCCTAGCCTTGCCCTCTTCAGCAAATATATGGCAGGAGGAACTTTACTATAAGCAGCACTCCGGGCAGGAACAGTCTGTAACGTTGTACAAAACCAGAACGCCGGCGTGCTTCATCTGCTTCCTCTCACTGCTCCAAGGCTGGGATAAAAAGAGTCAAGTCACACTACTGGATACCACATGGATTATGAGGATATGTAGGACATAAAACCCCATACAGAAAAGAAAAACCAGAACACTAATTCCATGTGTGTAACAAGAATGCTTTCTGCTGGAGCTTCGTTTGCAGTAGGAGAATTTCCCTCACTTAAAGGAGCACAAATATTTGTTCAAATGGAGATAAATGTTGCATTCCCCATCCCAAAAGCTTCCCCAAGTCAAGTGCAGTTCACAAAGCAAGGTGGAATCCTTGCCAAATGGGTTAAACAAGGAGGATGCAATCCCTGATAAGGAGACCAAAAGAATCCTGGAATGTGAGAAGAAAAAAACCCACATACTTCTCCAAACCGAATTCCAAGAACTTAACGTAAGACAGACAAGAAGATGGTCAGCTTGATATTCTTATATATTACAGTAGCCACAAACACCATTCCAGTTCCTTCAATGACCCTGTAATTAGTGCCCAAAGGCCAGAGCTTCCCCTTAGGAACGTGCTGATACTGGCACAGGTGGGGTGTACATGTTTTATTACAGACTTATTTCAAAAAGCCTCTAGAAGTGAAGCACGAGGACTTCCATGCCTCACATTCTCGCTGTTGTTCAGGGTGCAGCAGCCTGTGAAATATCCTAAAACATCCTTGTTTTTTAAAGCCAGTTGCCTGGAGATCTTTGCCCAGGAAGCCCACCAGTGCTCAGAGAGAGGGTTTGCTTGAGAAGTGACAAGCGCATCACCCAGCTGCCCCAGGAGATCGCAGCGGTTTTGCAGCCCCGGTGCCTCCACATCACGCCGTGGAGGCCAAGGACTTTTATTTCCTAAAGAGCAGCACATCAGCAGTGCTTTTGGCTTCCAGCTTTTGCAACAAATAAGGTTGGGCCTTCTGCAGTCGCGTTCGAGGAGTTTCAAAACAATTTGTGCTGCACTCATTATTTTTGATTGAAACTCGCTAAATAATTACTGTAGAAAAGATGACTTCAGCAAAGAACGGGCAAGTTGCTGCCTTTGAGAAGCACGACTAATTATGTGTGCAATTTTGTATCTTCATAATTAAAAAAAAAAAAAAGAAAAAAGAAAAAAAGGGTGTAATCTGGGATCCTCTCAGGTCAACAGCCAAGTCCCCATTAAGCCTTTGGGGCCAGATGTCACCACAGTGTCACAGGCTACCCAACGGCTGAAATAAGGCTTCGTGAAGGCCCCCGGGCCATTTCAAAGGACACTTGTGACTCCCTGAGCAGTTTAAGAGTCTGCCAACACCTGTAACATCCCTGATGACTGTAACTGAAAGACAAGAGTCCCGTATTTACTTTGTGAATTACCCTGCATTTTATATCCTTGTTAAGTTCAGCAGCCAGCCCGTAACCGATTTCCTGTCTGCGTGAGTCTGTCATAGAGAGCGAGGAAAGCAGTAAAACGTTACGATGTTTCCTTTTTCTTTAATTAAGCCAATTTCAAATTGATCTTAATCCTTTCTCCCTCCACACCTTCCCCTCCCAACAGGCACAACGCTGAGTCCTTGGGCGGAACAGGGAGCTACAAACCCTGCCTTCACCTTACCTGAGAGAGAGCATCTCTCACAGTGCTCCCAGAGAATGCTGCTGGAAAGCTAACTGCAGGTACACCGAGTGAGCAGGGCTCCTACAAGGAACCGATAAAATACTTTTTTACCCCCATTTCCTATAGTTTATGCTCCACCCTTCCGGAAACCCAACCAACAAGCAAGTCGTGCATGGACCTGCTGGCCCAGAGGGGACAAAAACCATCCTCAAAAGACCCGAGGCTGATTTTGCTCTGCTCAGCCAGAGACCTGACGGCTGCCTGCTGGGCTAGAGATGTCCCCACAGCGAGGATTTACAAGTTTCAGCTCACAAGCAGGGCCGAGGGAGCTTGGGCCGGCTGATGAATTTATTCCACATCATGCTCTGCAACAGCTCAGCAGCTAATTCAAAACAGCTCTGGCACCGGGAGGAAAGGAAGAATCTAGAGGCAGTAACCGAGCCTGTCACCCTACCCCACGCCATCCCCAGGGCCAGGCCCTGTTCACAGCGACTCAAGAAGCTCCATTCATTCATTCACAGCCCTCCAAAACAGCCAGGCTTCACACAGCCTGGACCCGCAGGAGGAAACAGAGCGCTTTTAGCCACCAGGCTGCAGTTTTGGAATCCCTGTCTGGACCCCAGCCAAGTATGATCCTGCTCGTGCTTCGGCTCGAACTCAAAACACACCTGAGGGATAGCCCCACGAGCTCCATTTCCATGCAACACGTGACAGCGAGGGAAGCAAGCTAAAGGCAAGGATGGAAGAGTCACAGCCAGTGAGGAAAGATGCAAAAACGCAAAACCAAATTTAAGGAGGCTGCAGAAATCTCCACATCAGAACTGTACTCATTTTCTGTAACATTTAATGCCATTCTAGCAATATTGAAGGCAAAACAGCTAAAGATTTTAGAAATGTTACATGTACAGCGCATTACACCACGCTTAACAGCGAGACATTTTAGCAGGTGCTCAGGTATCTCTGTTTTATACATCGGCTTGATGGCTGCAGTGTGCTCGAGGAGCTTTCCAAGACTCCAGTCCAACAAGCTTGTTCTGTGTGTGAACGATTTGTCCGTGCAGCCTACCAAATGTACATTTCCAATCCAGAATCCAGCTGTGCTCATTTAACCTTGGCTCATACGCACGGGGAGTGTTCTCATCCCCAACGGCTGGGGAAATTCAGGGGGTAGAGTTCTGAAAAACACTGCTTTCAGGGCATGCTTAAGACAACAGAGAAAATCCTCAGTTCCACCAGCTGAATTATTCACCACAGCATCTTGTTTCACGGGGCTAGGAAGCATTCAGGTGTGCTGCAGCAGTTTTCACTGGATCTGCAGTCTACTCTGGCTCTGATTATCTCCCAGAGCATAAACTCTTTGGAACAGGAGCAGCCCTAATCAACGTCTGTACAGCTCCAAAGAAATGCTGCCTGTTTGTAATAATGCCTGACGTGAGCCTTGTTACACAGGCTCAGAGTATGACCTACGAGAGTCAGACGCTGCCATGAATGAACAAAGGTTAAGTTTTGAAATCAAGGAAATGCCACTGAAAGCACGCTGGGTTTAAATCTCTCCAGTGTACGTCTATGACTGTGAACTGAAATACTTCAGCTTGACAAACAACTGCCATTCAGTCACGGGGGAAAAGTGTTATTTCTACAACAAGCAGAACCTGGACCAGAAACAGCACACTCACGCTCTCCAAAGAGAAATGCTAAACTGTTCCTGGACAGAGGTGAAAGCCAATACCAGAACTGGAAGTACTGGTATGTGCGGCTTAACCCCAAAAGCCCGTGTTCTGCACCGGGTGAATGGTTTCTGACTTGGTGCTGGAACACGTTCTCAAAACCAGAATGGCAAAACCAGGTCTTTCTGGGCTGAGGCTCTTCTCTGAGACAGGGCTACCAGCCCTTGACAGAAGCAGAGAAGGAAAGACATCCAGCCAGTTCCACCTGCTTCTTGCAAACAGCAAGGGAGATTCTCCAAAGACCACACAGCGTCTGTCATTTCTTCCATTTGCTCCTGACAGTGAGTGCCGTTTAGATGTGCTAGACAAAATCCCACCCTCACACTCGTAGCTAGAGCCTCTTACAGTACTGAGGAGAAAAAAAAAAAAAAAAAAAAAAAAGCCAAGCTAGCCTGTTAAGCCTTACGCATCAAGCTGAGAAGTCACAGAACTCCCACAGGTCACCGTGGCCATCTTTAGCATGGATTCACCCCCGTGCTAGGCATGCCTCTCAGCTGCAAGTTCACCTCCTACTGCCAGAAGCATCAGTGCATTTTGTCACCCAGAAAACCCTTTCCCCAGCCCCAAGTATAACCTTGTTTTGACCAGAGTGCCAATCCCCCCTCTCCAAACTCGTACGTACCTGATCACAACCCGCATTCACCAGCTCCTGGAGCATCTGCCGATTCACCTCAACAGCTGCTGGAGTGCCCGACTCATTCGCGAAGGGCAGCAAAGAATATCTGATTTCTCGGAGAGCTTTCTGGTAAGGTCCAAACTTGGGCGTCTGTCTCATCTGCTGCTGCCTTGCAGCATCCTTCCCTACTAAAAGCTTCGGGTCCAGAGAAGTTTCGCTGCCCGGTCCGAGAGGCAGCCCCTGACCTGAAGATTTGGATGGTTGCTTTAAGCCTTCTCGAATCTCTTGTAGCCTTTGCCTGCTGTTTCCAGAGTATGTCGTAGCAGGGAAAGTCTTTGGCCTCATTGTTAATCCAGTTTTCTCTGAGCATAAATACAGCTTTATTCTTAGTTTTTTAGTTACTTCAGTTCTACAAAGTGTCGCTTGATGGTATCAATTTCTTGTAAACATAATCCTTCAAAGAGAAAAAGAAAAAAGGCAAAATCCCAAAGAGATCTCTGCCAACGTTTTACTTCAGCTCACGATCTTCACGTTTCCTACAGAAAACGAAAATCCTTGGAATCATCATTTTGCAGACTGACAGTGTCTGAAACAAAAGAAAATAGAAAGTACATGCAATTAAGTTGATATTGTAAACGCCTCTGAAGGGACAGCATGACAATTAATCAAGTGAAAGTGAATCAGGTTAACCTATTAAGCTGTCACAGCTGGATTCCCTTTAATTATTATCACTTTATCTGTTTGCAAGAATAGGATTTCAAAAGGCTTTCTCAACATAATCAAAGAAGCGTTTGTCTTTAAAGTTCTATTTTGAAAATAAAGGAAAATAAAAACCTCAGAAACTACAAAGTTTAGGAATTTCATACACTACCTAACCGTGGCAAGATTCCCACCCAATTGCATAACCAAGCCCTGGACAAGCCTATCCGATTTCATAATTAGGGAAGAGTATGCTCATGAAACATCTCCCCCCACACTTCACATTTTGTTTGTTTTACACTAACTGAGCTCAGTTTCAGAAGTTTATGAAAAAGATTTATAATGGAAATATTGATGACTCCAACCATAGCAACTTCTAGTATTTCAATAACAAAGCGAGTAACAGAAAGACAAGATATTTTGCCACTCCACATGAGTATCTTGGAGAAGTTTGAAGGTAAGAATTCTCCTCAGAACTGGAAGGAGGGGAGAAAAAGGGGGTGGGGGGCGTGACTGTGATATTTCCCTTAGCTGTGCCTAATAGGGAAGAAAGAGAAGATGGAGAAGGAGCTATTCAGTAACAGCAGGAAAGGCAGAGCCTGCTCAGTTAAGATTAAAACACAAAAGGCAAGGCTGAGATACAGCTGCACGCATCTCTTCTGGTGTGTGGCAGAGGACAGCTACACAACCACACAGCGGGGCTGAGCTGCTGCGTAGCTGGTGCTAGCCCTGCAGCACAAAGATACAGAAAGGATCCTTTATTCCCCGAGTCTTTGTGGCATCATCACAAAGCGGCACAGGTACCAGGGATGCATTTCAGAAGAGGATTAAGAGAACTCATCAGAAGCAGCACGTGCTATTGATGCTGCTTCCACAAGTTCACTTTTGCTGCTGCTAAGAGCACTTGCAAAGTGACTACGCTGCTGCTCAAGCCGCTTTGTTGAGAAGGCTGGAATTCTGCTCGGTTGTTTTGAAACCTCAGACACAGAAGGAGGTCAAACTCTGGATGGTATTGGTCACTCAGAAGTTGACAGATCTCTCTCTCTGTGTCCCATCCCCTCTTGAGAAGGGGGCTTCACTTCTGATCACCGCATTTTTGGCATCACTAAGAGCTTCTTCAGAAACTATTTTCTTCTATTTTCACACACTGACAATCAAACTCAATTGACTGCAACAACCATTCCTGTGCTAGCTACAGCATTCCCAGCAAAACGCCCATTTCCACACTTTTACCCTCATAGACAAGCAAACAGCTTAACATGGTGAAGGCTGAGGGTCTGGACACCATGAAGCCCATCATCACTTACTCACTAGCACAGGGTCTGCCGAGGTGGGGTCACGCTTTCCTCTAAAACCAAGCACTGAAAAAGGGAAAAGCAACAGCGAGGTCAGCCCCCAGACTCCTTTATGGCAGCTCACCACTTGGAAATGAAGGCTCCCAGTCTAATCACTTCAGATATTGTCCACATTATGCTCCTAACTACCTGTGCCATGCACAGTTCTACTGGGAAGTTTCCACACAGTCTAACACCAGCCCTGCCCAGGACCACACCTTAGCTGGAAGTGGCAGAGGTCTACACCGAAAGCTGGGGGATCAAACTGCCAGAGAACACACCAGGAAGGGCACACACATGGGAACAGCACATCAGCCTCTTGCTAACACTGAAAGGCTGAGCTATCTAGAGGTTACTTGTCATGAACTAAAGATCTGGAGCGCTAAGGATTGCCTGCAACCCTAACTCTCATAGAAGTCCACAAGTGACACAAACATCCACATTGGACAGGGGTTGTCACCTATTTTAAAGAAATAACAGCTTTGTCATATTTATATTTTGATATTTTTATAATAAATCAGCTATTAGTCAAGAAGAGATCAAGTTTTCACTATTCTCAGTGAAAGTAAAACCAACTGAAGGATCACAATGACAGAATTTTATCTACTTGGAGTTCAGCAACAGACAGTATGCAGCCTCAGTAATGCGTTAAAAAATAAAAAAATAAAAAAAAAAGATGGTATTGCAGCCTTTTAGGACATCATAACTAGCTAGGAGTTAAAAGATACAGAGCAATTAACCGGTCTGCAACTGTCCTTCCTCTTCTTACAGCAGCAGGCACCATATGGCTGGGTTTAGGAATCCGGGTTGTTCTTCCTCTTTTCAGCCCCCGTGCCAATCCTCAGGCCTGGGACGTGCGGGAAGAGCTCACGCCCCCCCCAGCCTTTCCCCACAAAGGGCTGCTTTCCCACTTACACACATGCTTCACATAAAGAACTTCGCTGACCTTTAGCCTAGGCTCGAGGCTAATAATGCTAGGTCAAGCCAGCTGGCAGCTTCTTCAGCTTACGTTCACAATACTGCTAACCCAGAAAGCAACGTGGATTGTTTAGACAGCATGAATGAGAGCAGCAACAACAGCAACTCCTGGAGCTGACGGTAAGCGTGCTTTATATTTTGCAGAAGTTTGGTGTCTGTTTCTTTAAAAAAATGTAAAACTAGATACACAAGATCAGCCAAGAAAACAGAACATTAAGTTTTACAGATGATGTACAAAGGAAGACAAGATACCTGCTTTTAAAAATCTTCCTGCGAATAAAAGGGCTGTATGCTTCAAAAGAAGCAGAGCGTCTAAGTATTTGACTGTACATCTGTGTTTGGCTAACTCCAAATCCTTCTAAAATTCACCTTGCCTACAGCATGAATATATCAGTAGCCTTCTTGCCATCACCAGATATATTTTTCAAATTCATTTTTGAGCTTCAAATCATTCTGACTAGATACTCCTAAGATGCTTTCTATCCAAAATGTTACATATCCTATGCTGATTAGAAGCTCATCCATTACTCTGGAGATAGAATATTCCAAATAAGAGTAGCAGCACTTTAATTACATCACAGTAGAACAATTTTTGAATAACTGGCATCTTTTTTCCCCCCCTCCTTTGAGGAATAGCAATAACTGCTCTCGCAGCAACCAACCAACCACACTGAATTTATATGCCGAGGTCTGTGCTCCCAGCAGCACTAGGCAGTCTCACCAACAGGCTGCACACGCTGGTGGCTCGGCAGGGCTGGGACACTGGCAAGAAACTGCAGCTCGGATGTGTTTTAAGAGCAAAGCCCCGAAGCCCGAGCTGGTGAGCTGCTCCCGAGCGTGCAACTCTGCAGGCACCACGGTGAGGAACCAGGGATGCCTGCAGAAGTAAGGAGCAAAGTTTTAAGAAGCTGACACAGCTGCCATCTCCCGCTCAATTTACTGGCATAGAATTGGGTTTTTCTGGCTCGTGAATTCACAGAAACACACGCTGGCCACTTAGCAGCAAAGGTCTGAGGCAGATCCAGGGAAGGGGGTTCAGGAATTCCACCACGATACAAACCTTTATGAGCAAACACACGCTGTAAGCAGCAAGGAGAACCGAAACGAGGACCTTCCCAAAACCATCCCTTCATCACGTAACAAAACCACCCCAAAGTAACTCCAAAACCACCCCAAAGTAGCTCCGTGCAAGCCCCAAGCCCCGTCCCAGCCCAGCGCTGGGGGGAAGCGGCTCCCCTTCATCCCCACCAAACCACCCCACGGCGGGACCTGGGCATTACGCACAACTTGTGCTGTTATTTTTATTTTTTTTTCCTTCTTTTTTTTTTTTTTGCGTCACTCGGGCGAGTGCCTGGGGAAGGGCAGGGGCCACCCTCCAGCCCAGGGGAGAGGCCGAAGGGCCGGATTTTGGCAGTGACCTTCAGCAGGCGGTGGGGCCGGGATGAGAGGGGGGTGGGGGGTTCAAACCCAGCCTGGACACCCCAAATCCCTTCCTTACAGCCCCAAACCCGTTGTTTTGGTGGGGAGAGCTCCCCAAAAACCAAACCTCCGGGCTGGGACAGAGGCCTCCTGTCACGGGGGGGGCACAAAATGTCGGGCAGGCGGCGGGGGGAGGCTGAAGGGACGGGGGGGGGGGGGGTGAGGGACACGGCACACACACACACACACACCAAATATCCCAAATATTTCCTCAGGCGCTTTTCGGAGGGGCTGAGCGGGGCGCTGCCAACTTTCTCCTCAGCAGAAAGCGTCGGGGAGGGAGGGGGGGGGGGGGGGGGGGGGGCGCACGAAGCAGCGGTTAAACTAAAAAATAAAAAAAGTATAAATAAAAAATAAAGTCACCCTGTCACCCTTCGCTCCCTACCTCACCTCCTCGGGCTGCCCGGCAGCCGGTCTCTCTCCCCCCCCACCCCGAGGCTCCGTCACGCAGCGGCTCGGCGGCGGCGGCGAAGGGCGGCGCGTCCCGCAGGGCTCGGGGCGCTCGCCTCCATCTTCCCCCTCGGCCGGCCCGGGCGCCGAGTGCGGGGCGCAGCCGGGACATTGGCGGCATTGTTTGCATTCCTCGCCCCACACGTGACCGCGCCGCCCGCGTCAGCGCACCCCTCCCGCCGCATACCAGCGGGGAGGGGAGGCGCTTGGCGGCGGGAATGGCCGTTACGGCTCCCTCAGTGTGTGTGTGGCTGTGTGGGGCTGTGTTTATAAGCACCGGTTGTGTTCTGTCCCCCCCAAAATCTCGGTTTTGACTCATAAACAGCTCCGCCTATCCCCCCCTCCCCTCCGTTCTCCTCACAAACAAGTCGTCGTGTCCCCCCCCCTCCACACTCCGCCATCTTCTTCCCCCCTCTCCTAGCCCGCCCCATCTCTCGTCCCCAGCCGCCCCAAAATAAAGCCTGAAAGTGGGCTCGATGGGTGGTGTTATCCCCACTGTGATGGGAGCCCAGCCCGCTGGCGGAGGGGCTTGAGCCTCGCTGAGGTGTGAGGGAAATGGCACCGCCTCAGCCCATGGCAGTGGTTGGGAAAGGTGTGAAGACAACGCACCGTGGTGTTTGTCAACGCACTGAATGCCCCAAACTCTTTTAAATCAAAAATTCTGAAGTAAAGATCTATTATTACCATTATCCCTTTCATTCTGAACTAATTCCACACATACACAAAGCACAGCATGTCACAGAGTCACAGAATCACAGAATTTCTAGGTTGGAAGAGACCTCAAGATCATCGAGTCCAACCTCTAACCTAACGCTAACAGTCCCCACTAAACCATATCCCTAAGCTGTACATCTAAACGTCTTTTAAAGACTTCCAGGGATGGTGACTCCACCACCTCCCTGGGCAGCCTGTTGTGTGGGCTTCAAGGTTTTTCTTCTTCAAGACTGTGGGCTCTTAGTTGCATGTGTGTGTGTGGGGGGAAACATTGCTTATTTTTAATGTATTTATTTTCATCAACAATGAGGAGACAAGAGGGTTATGAGGTGCCAGAGGAGGACGGCCAGGGAATTCACATCTGGATCAAAAATTCAGACCCAAGCTGCAATGGATTTTTGGATGCAGAGCTCATATTTGAGCTCATTACAGATGGAAGTGCCTGGATCCCAGCCTGTTTTTCATGGAAGGCTGAATATTCTGATTTTAGCTATCTCTCTGGTCTGTAACAAAGACAATTGTCAACTAGAAACAGCTCACCCCAAAAATATAGCAGTGCTGGGATCTGGGAAGAAGGTGAGAAGGCTGGCTTTGGCCCCCTCAGTGTGACAGGACACTAGCAATAACCACAGAACACTAACAAAGATTAAGAACAGTAAGAAAATAACCTCTTCTGTACATATGTATATAGTTAGATCATTAATGTGAAAGAAGACTGCAGTCTTGAAATACAACTTCAAAATCCTTGAAATCCTGGTGCAGAACTGGGAGTAGGAGCTCCGTGCCTGATTCATTGCAAAGGCTCCCTGCTCAGCCTGGAAAGGTTTCCCTGCCATGTGAAGGGGAAATATTGGTCCTGTGAACACTTAAGATGCACGGTTATCTTTAATTACATGAGCAGTCCCACTGTCTTCAGCAGGAATGAGAGCATGTATGAAGAGAAGTCTGTGCATAACTCTCTTTCTAGTATGGGAGCTATATTTACTGGCTTTTCTGAGCCATGGGGACTATTTTTGCAAGTAATGTTACTTATGGACAGTCCTATCTAAGGACATTTCTTTGGGATTGTTTATCATCCTTTTTTATGCTCTTCTTGCAAACTGCCAATAGCTTATAATTGACGCTGGTTTGGAAGGAGAAGGGGGTGAATGTTAAGTGACTGCAAATAGACTGCTATATTTCATGAGAAAAAATGCAGCCTGGTGCACGGAAATTGTTTAGCGTCTCATTTGAGGGCAGCCAGTTACTGTATATAAATTACTGTCGGGATTTCAGTAGTGTCCTTGACTGGAATATATTGCAGGGAGTAGGGGGGGGAGGGAGCTTCTGGCTCTGGGGAGCTAAAGAAACCCATTAGACTCAGAGCAGATTCCAGCATTGGCAGAGTATTGCAGGGTAAAGTGGTTCGTTTTGCAATCTTCAAATACCTGCAAAACTGAAGTAAATTTTAAATGATACGACAGATGCAGCACGGCTTCATTTTCTGAATTACTGCTGTGCTTAACCGATGAAGCATAGCAACGTGATTGCCCAAACCAGAGATTGCTCAATGGCTTGAGACCTTTTCCCAACAAAGTTCAGGCTGGCTTAAAGGAACAGCATCAAGATAAAAATTGCTTACTCTGTGCTAATACATTCTTTCGTAAGATTTGGTTGTCATCCATATTCTCAAATCTAGGTAAAACAGATCTGTTAATTTATTTTGCTCCATCTGAGCTGTTTGTTTTCCTTTAGCATTCCAATCCACCTGGGAATGAAACTCAGCTGCACTATTTCACCTCCCGGTTCCAGCCAGCTGCACTTTCTGAATTTCATGCATTTGCACAGAACTGCTGGGTTTGAATTCCCACCAGCAGCAGCAGGTACAAGAGAGAGAGGTTACATCTGCTCCCACAAAGTACCCGTGTTTGGCTGGTCCACCACAGATGAGGAGACTCTTTAGAGTATTTCTGCCTTTAGAAACTCAAGCTATTAGAAATCAAGTTCATTGAAAACACTAAAGAAATGGGATTCACTTAGCACGATACAACAACTCTGTTAAAACATGATTTGATCTTTGGTTTTGGAGATGACTCTGTATCAGTCAAATCTTAACTCCCAGCCTGTGCAAGGTATTGCCGCAGGGAAAGATGCTACGTAAAGAGAACAATACAATTTGTCTGCACCAGCAAATCCGTTTACAGGCTAGACCATGAGATCATAATCTGCCATGTGTAAGGGTTAGAGTGTTATTCATGGCTCCACTTACATGAGTTACTCTGCTGGCTCCGTGATCATTACAGCACCCAGCCCTCACCCGAGCAGCTTTCTGCCCCACTGTGTGCATACGCTGAGAGGCTGCACAGCTCCACAGCTCCATGGCTTCATCTTTTCTTCTTCCCCTCACCTGAGACAGCAAGGGAGGCAGGAGCTCTGTGCAGCTCTCTCCCATCCCCTCACCTCTATTGCAGTGAGTTTCCTCATGCCCTCCCTGTTCTCCTGTATCTCCGCTAGCTGGGCCACGGCGTGAGCTTCTAAGCTATTATATTTGGAACCCACGACCAAATTGTGCTGCTAAAAATACTCCTAGCAACCAAATAATTGTGATGTGGGTGGATGAACTTTTCTCTGCACAGTACCGGTAGTCAATAAAACCTTGAACCCATTCAGAAAACAGAAAAGGAAGATAAAGCAGGATCATCAGCCATGACTAGTTCTCTGCCAGTCTGTTTCAAACAGAGGAACACACACACAAAACGATGAGGAACATGTAAACATGTATGTGTGAGCAGACAGACAAAGAATTTGCTGACAGTGACACCCTTCGCTAGGACAACGTGTCTAGAACAAACCACTGTGATACACAGGGAACGATGTGCAGGGAAAGAAGACTGAGGTAAACATCACTGACACGTATTAAAATGAGAACATCTATTTTGCTTGCAGAGGGGTACTGGGGAATCGTTCTTCCCAAATCTCCAATGCTAAGCCAGTTAGAAAGAGGCATTCAAAGTCCAACACGGCACAGACAACGCAACCTGTGTGTAAATATAATGTATATGCTTACTGATGATGTAAAATGACAACCGTGACAGGCAAAATCAGGCTTATTTGTTCAGTAATTGGGAGGGTAAAAACCCCTAAATTCTAACTACAGCTTAGATTTGCTTTTTTCTTCTCAGTCAGGACTGTGTCTATGAGATCCATCACAGCATTTATTTTGGGTGTCAGGGGGGTAGCAAATCCAAGAGCTGGTTCTTTGGAAACACATTTGATTTCAACACAAAATGGGTGAAATAGGACGAATCTTGCTTTGAAACCGACTCAGCTTTGCAAAGGAAACACAAACCCAGGCTCACTTCACTGGGAAGGGCACTGTGGATGCTCGGACTGCCTGTACAGCCCTCACGCAGATTTCTCTGAATTTCCTCTGAATTTCACAAGGACCCATGTTCCTGCGTACTCTGCCCCCAGACTTGGTATCAATCATTGACTTCGGCCGGAGCCTGGGAGGGCAGCAGGAATGTCGTGGCTCCGTGTGGAATTTCCCCGGCACCAGCCAGCTGTGCTCTCCGTTTGCCAATCAATCAGCCAAATTTTCAAGTCCCTGCAGTCGGCCTGGTGACAATTCCTTCCTTCAGATGCGGCCCAGATGGCTGTTGAGCACCGTGGCCAACCACTTCCAAAAACGTTAGGAAATGTTCTCAGGCATCCATAGGCAGCGCCCTTCTGATCCTGGAGAAAACGAGAAGGGGGAAACGCAGGACACATGAAGCCCTGGCATCTGGCGAGGGCATCCAGCAGCCATCAATCTGGCCTGTAATTATCTTTTCATCAAAGGCCTGGCACGGAAGCTGTTAGCTTCTCCCAGCATAACAATACCCCCAGCAGGGCTCTGCCCTTCCTGCCACAGATGCCCAAATGATTCACACCCAAGACGGAAAGAAGAGGTGTGGGGGGAATGCAGGCCCTGGGCTGGTGCAGAAAGAGAGGGACTCTGGAACCAGGTGAGGACAAAAGCAGCCATGCAAAGTGGCTGCATGGGGAGGGAGAGAGCAGGAGAAAAATGAGGGAGCTGGGAGAAACGCCTGCCCTGGGGGAACGAACGAGGCACCTTTCTTCTCCAGTACCTGACCACACTTCAGGACTGTCAGCAAACCGCTTCGCTTCTGCACCTCAGCTTCCCTGTCTGTAAGGGAAGGGGGATGATGTGCACGTCTTGGAAGGACTCGGGAATCTCTGGATGAATGGCTTTCTCTGGGAGCTACCATTATTTTAAATTGATGCCTCAAAGCCCAGCAGCGTAGTTTAACATTGATTTTAAAGAAAGCTGTGCTCATTTCTCTGATAATTTCATGTACCTAGTTGGAAGCCTGGTATTAAAGTCCCGTGTAGCACTACCCACCAGAAAAATATACATTTTTTAAAGTTTCTATCTACTACCATTAGAATTTGACTGATCTAGTGACTGAATTTGGAAACTGTTGACTGCAAGGGAATTTATATTGCCACCTCTGCAATAAACTGCACTTATTTCAAGTCAATTTATCAAGAAAATGATGTCTTTGATGTTTTTCAGCTGTTAACCTGAAGCCAGTGTTCTGTTGTTTTCTGTTACCGACTTGGAGTACAGGAGGAGAAACCTCCGAATCCCTGTGATAGATTTGGTTTACAGGAAACATGAAATCTGGAAAGCAGAAAAAATGGTGCCTCATTCCCCGGGAATACAGACCCAAGTTATTATGTCGGTATGCAATGACACACACTTTGTTGAACAGCACATACATGTACATAGGGGAGATCTGAGAGTTTTTAGGTAGGACCCTGGAGAAAAGAAAAAGATGACATGTGAGACAGAGGCTGTGATCTTCACAAATGAAGCCCCAAACAGAAGTGAACAAAACTTGCAATTAATGACCAATCGGTGAAGCTAAACATCACATTCCCAAAAAGCACCGCCAGAAAGGTACCTACGAGATAGCTCACCAGAGAAACCAGCCAGGAGTTTGCCAGCAGGGAGGTTGTCAGCAAAATGTCCTATGGATGCAGCTGTTGCACCACCACACGGCTCAGATCCTCAGGGTTGGTTAGGAACCCACATCCATTTGGCTGCAAGCTGGACTGAGTCACGGGCATTAAACCATGATTACTCCTAACCCTTCCCAGAGCAAAACACCAAGACCTTTTCAGAAAGCCTCACGGTGTTCACGTCTTAGAAGCTGGTAAGATCCTCCTTGTCCTAAGACAAGGCTGAAGGTGTTGCTAGAGAGAATAAAGGTACTCACCAAAGATTTTAACAGCAAGGACTGTCAGTACAGTATCCTTGAAAATTAAAACTAGACAGGTTACCACCACCTCAGCTTACAAACACATAAAGGGTAGGATTGAGTCAGAAGTTAATAGGCTTTAAACAGGCTGTCATATCAGAAGGAAAAGCAGCACTGCAGAAAAGGACATCCCAAAAAGAAAGTGCCAGATCAGATATCACTTGAACACATTTTGGGTTCCCAACATAATGCACGTTTTAGGCTAGATGTGGGACTTGGAGGAAAGCATTTCTCTTCTGAGATGCTCTTGGATCAGCCAGAATCTACAGAAGCAGGGAAGTAGAGTTGGAGGATTATCAAAAAAATAGTGACCATGGTAATGAGCTTTGGATCAGATCTTTCAGCAAGACTTGGATCTTTCCCTGTAAGTCTTGTTATTATGACTAAATCAGCCCAAAAAAAGAAAAAAAAAAAAAGACAGAGAATTTCAAATGATTAAATCCTGAAAGAAAACTGGACGTGGAACAGAGTAAAGGAAGGGATGGGATAAAAAAAATGGGCACGGACATGTGTTGTGAAGTGCTATTAATATGTATTCAGAGACAATTAAATTAATAGTACAGATGGGCAAGGAAGTACAACCACGGATAAGAGAAAGACACACAGTTCAGAGGAAGAGAGCTAGACAGATTGCAGATTGACATCAGTAATGTACAATGGAAAGAGGGTGAGCCAATATAGAAGCAGAAATTTCAGCTGTAAGAGAGGTTGAACGATGTGCACTCAGATATTCCATACACGCTGAGTAAGACCACCACAGAAACAGGGATACAGGCCAGCTATAGGCAGAAGTGGTGAGCTTTAAAAAAAAAAAAACAACGCAAAAACGCAACTATTTTTGTCTCTGTTTTTATGAAGTCTGCTTTTGTATGAAAGCATGTGGGAAAGAGGTGACAGAAGTGACCATAAATTAAGACCATGCTACCACAAGGCAACCTCACATGGGAACAGCTACTAAAGAACATAGCCACAAGTGATGGTCAAGGATCAGTTAATCTTGCTGTAAGTGATCACAGCAATTGCTCCTGGAAAATACATAATAGGAGACCACTTCTTCAGAGGAGAGATTACATCTCTACAGGTAAGATGGACAGAGAAGTTGATGGGAGAAACACAACTGGTCTATATGAATGTTCACGAGGAGCACAGCAGTTCAGTGGCAAAGCTGGAACCAGAAACTCATCTCTGTGCCCAGCAACTAGATGGTACTGTCAGTAAAAAAACAACAAAAGGATGCCAAGCATGAAGAGTCAGAGGGGATGTCCAGCCTCTTGGTTCCAGGCTGTTGCCTGGACACAAAGCTCTAGGGGAAACCTGTAAGGCTGAGCTCTTTTCCTAGGCAGCCTGGAGAAATTCCGATCCTCCTCACCTCTTTGACACACGGTAATTTTCCAGGTGTGCAGTAAGCCCAGCGCTGCGTCTCATTTGCCTAAATAAACTGGCTGTTCTTGGCGACTGTGCCCAGCGAGCTGGCCCTGCCTTGGCATACCCGTCACGGCCGTACCGCGCAGCGGGGTGAGGCCGTGGCTGCTGTCTGCCGGCATCTCCGGAGCTCACTGCAGGGCTGCAGCACTGCCCTGCTCGAGCTCTGCTCAAAAATGAAAAATAAAATAAATAAAAAATAAAATGCCTTGGCCTGAATCCTGCAGATCGGTTACTATAATCATAACTGGGATGCATGGGGGTAACAATCTCCATGGCCTTTGCGACAGAAACATAACATTGCATGTTGGCACTTGGTCCTCCACTTCAAAACATAAAGCTTTATGGAAATCAGGATTACAGCCCCTAAAATGTTGTTGTGGGGAAATTCTGAGTAACCTCTGCATAGGAGCCTGCGAAAAATCCCCGACTGTCCGTAATGCCCGACTAGAATATTAGCACAGGATAGCGTAACGTGAAAGCAGTGCCCAAACTGTTTTACTCTAAAAATGCTTCAGAGCCGTGGGCTCCCACTTGCTGACTGTCATTATCACTGCTTGTCTCCTGGTCTTCCACCCAGTCTTTCAACCTACATCTATTTTGAACTCGCTTCCCACACCAGCCGCTGCTTTTAGCTCGCTTCAGGAGTACTCACGGGCTTATCAAAAAGCTCCGCAGCAGTCCTGGGCAGACTTTCCATTTTTTGCTATTTTCTCTCAGTCTGTGCTGTACGTCACCTTTGCATGCTGTGTTAAGAGCTCGTAAAACCTGAAGTCTGTGATTAAAGAAAAAAAAAAGAGGCTTTGAATGGCAGGGGTGGTTTTATTCATCACCAGTCACCCAAACTGCAGGATGGATATGAAGGGAATTACAAATAATTAAAATGCAGAATTTGGTTAACAATGAGAATCACTGCTTGCCCGACTCTGTAACTTAAATGAGTAGTCCTCTGTGAGGCTCGGGATATCGTAAACACAGAAATCGTGGAGTTATTGTACTGTAAATCCCAGTGAATAGTGACACACGTCACAGCAGGTTGTTTTAAGTTGTTTTTCGTGACAGCGTGAAAACACCTCAAGTGGCCCTTACTTTGCTGTCACCATGACTACAACTCTCTGCCACAGCCTTTTCTTGCTCCAGGTGCTGTGAATTCAGGTGTTTACAGTCACTCTGCAGGCTCCCTGTGCCCCTTTTAGCCCACCAGTTCAGTCTAATTGCTCTTTCATCTACTTTCCCCTCCCGATACGATCACATTTAACTCCAAGTGCTCTATAACACCTTGCAATGCCAAATCCTTGCAGCAGGGCAGGCTCAGGGTGCTGTGAGCTTCTCTGCACGCTGGGTCTGTTTAACTGCCCACAGCGTACGAAGCAATAGGGGTGTAAAAACCTCAAGTCACTTTTTAAGAAGCCTTGTGCCCGGCTGTATTGGTGCAGCGGGAGATGTTTGGCTGCCCATCACTCTCCTGCCCAGCACGCCCCGGCATTTCTGCTGTGTCTTCCTAGTGCGGAAATGATTTTGTATCCTGTCCGTGACTGCCCAATCTCACATTCCTGTTTTGTTTCATTTTTAATTTCTTCTCTTGAAGTCCCTGTTGCTATTACATATCCATTTTGCCTCAAATGTCTTTTTTCCTAGTATAAAAGTATCAGTTCTCTCTAAATCTGCTCTTGGTACTCAAGTTGTTTTCACTTCTTTCATTTCATTGCATATAACCAGCCTCTCATTACAGATCTGATCTGAAGCTTGTCGTTTCTGCCTTGGTATCTTTGTCATCTTGCAGTGGCCCTTGCTTTCTGATCACCATGGCTACGATTATTCCCTGTGCTCCGGCCATTCCTCGCTGCCGCTGCTGTGATCCGCACGTCACTGTGCCACAGGCTCCCTTGGAGTCCCCGTAGCGTAACCAAGAGGGGGGCAATCGACACCCTTCTCCCCCACACTTTCAGGACACCATCTCCCTCCTTAATCCTTTCATTGGCTTCCTGCCTCCTCGCTCCCAGGGAGCTCTCTCCTCTTGAGTTTTCCTCTCCTGTTCCCCTCCAGTGCCCACTTCCCACCCCACCTCTCGGCTCCTCCCAGCTGCTCTTCGGCAGCCTGCATTTATGTTGGTCGCTGTGTGTGGATACAGGGACATTAACAGCAGCTTCACCGGGAGGAGAACTCACGCGCAGGTTGATTCCCCGACTCCTTGAAATCATCTTTGAGGTCCTCAGCAGGCTGGAAAAGAAACCCCAGTGTTTCCGAGTGGCGTCCCATCCTTCAGCCCCCGGCCCCTCTCCCTCCTCAGCTCCGTCCTCCAGCCTCCTGCCCTGCTGATTCTTGGTCCCTGCAGGATCTATTTTTTCTCCCAAGACAACTGCTTCATGGTTTTTCTTGACCATGTTTGACTCCGAATTCTTTGGGGATGAGATTAGTTCACCTTTATAGTGCCGTGTAAGTGCTTATCCCATCATAATTATAGGAGCCAGCGGCTCAGACGTGCCGTGCTGTGCTCGGGGAGGAAGCAGACAGATTTCCGTGCGTCATGCAGAAGAAAGCGACAGGCTGTGTTTGCTCGCTAATTAAAACATCTCGGTGACTTTAGCCTGAGCAATATCAAACTGCCACGGATAGCCTACATGGGCCTCGGTGAAGATTTCAGACAAGATCTCCTGCCAGAGCTGACGAGATGCCCTGGTAACAGTGACGGTCAGGGTGAAGCGCAGGAACAGAAAGCATGGCCCTGTCTGTCCCCTCACCTTCTGGGGCCTTAAATGTTTCCAGAAAGCTCTTTGTGTCCTAAAGTTTGAAATACCCCTCTCATTTTTTCTGGATTTCTTGCCCTGACAGGTTCAAAGGCCCTTGGGCCTCCTTCCACTGAATTAAACACAGCATTGGCTGGGTAATGGTCACCTCTGTCCTGAGCCAAGGAAGGTCCCAAGGGCCATGGTGTGTTAATCCCGGGTAGCACCCGGCCTTCTTTTTGGCTGCTTTTGTTTGTTTGTTTGTTTGTTTGTTTTCATAATTAAGCAAAGTGTGGGTCAGCCTTGGCCCACACTGTTACACCCAGACTCACCAGAACAAGAGTCAGTGAGCGAATATGAAGGAAATTTAGTGAGGCTGTACAGCAGTTCAGTAATTTACCATGAAGATAAAGGGGATCTGCACTGATATCAGGTCTCTGGTCACTGCCTGCCGGGTCGGAGCTGGAAGGGGCTGTCCAGAGAGGCTGTAGGGTCTCCGTCCATGGAGATATTCAAAACCTGACTGGGCCTGGTCCTGGAGCACCTGCTTGAGCTGACCCTGCTTGAGCAGGGGTTTGAAGAAGCTGATCTCAAGAGGACCTTCCCCCCTCAGATAGTCCGTGGCTCTAGGAGCCGTGCTTTGCAGCACCTCCATCCAGCAGAGAATTCCTATGTGGGCTGCAGAGGCCTTTGTCTGAAGTCGAAGCAGGGTGGGGGCAGGAGGAACCCCATTCATCCCGGCATGAAAGTTCAGCCGGGGAATTGTTCCTCCCCTAACCTTATCCTCTCCTATTCACGTTTTTGGTGACTAACCCTTGGGAACCCAGAGCTCAGCGGGCTGAACTTATTCCCGGGCCAGGCGTTATGAAAGCGCCCTCTGAGGCAGTTTCCTCTCCCGCTGCCACACCATTGAAGGCAGCCCTGACCTTCGGGGACCACCCTCCTCAGGAATGGAGGCTTATTCAGCCTGCATCCTGTCTGCCAGCCACACGCCCCTCCTGAGCAGCCGGTGAGGGGCCTGACCGTGCGTCTCGGCCTGTTCCCACTCCCGGAGCGCTGGCATGTGAGGGGGGGACGCAGCTGAAGCTAGATCCATCCCACAAAACCTGCCAGAGGTGTCAGCAGCTTGGCTGGCCTCAGAAGGAAAACACACCCTTTGGGGATTGGCTTGCATATCGGGCCGAATGCTGCGTGTAGGAAGCGGGGATCTGGCTGCCGCTAATCCTTATTCCAGATAAGCCCTTTGAAGTGCGTGTACGCTGCAGGCAGGGCCAGCCTGGCAGCTCTGCCAAGTCGGTGAAACGTTTTGACAGCGACTGCTTTCCTTTTCCCCCAAACAACAACTGGCTCTTGTTCTGCCTATTTTAATCCTGAAAAAAAAAAACAACAAACCACCCCAACCCTTGTCGCGTTTCCGTCCTGCTCTCCATTACCATGGGTGAACACCATTGCCACCGCAATTTCCCTCGTGCATGAATAAAGGGGAAAATTAATTCTCCCTTTTGGGGAAAATTAAATGGAAATCTCCCTTTTCTCCATGCCCAGCCCCACTGGTCTGAGCACAGCGCCTGTCCCGGGTTTCGTACTGGTCCCAGCAAGAGGCTGGTGAAAGAGGGCAGGCTGCGGAGCCCAGAACAGCCTGTGCTTGCTGTTCCTCATGCCAGGGGAGAGTCAGCACAGTCCTTCCCCGCAGAGCATCACAGGAATGTCAGGCTGGGAAGGATCTAGTGGAGGCTGTCCCTCTTCACCCTGGCAGATTTTTGTCTGGTCTTAAAAACTCCAGCGCTGGAGATTCCTTGCATTTCTCCTTGGCAGCTCGGTCGAGTGTTTCACATTGTGTTTGAGGGTTCTCCGTGCACAGATATCTAGGGGGGTTCTTTTTCTGCCCAGAAAAAGAAATAAAATAAATGCCTGCACAGATTTCTGAGGATTGTCTGTGCTGTAGCTGGAATAGGAAGGCCACGCATTTGGGAAAATTGGACGTCTCCCCAGGATCTGTGCTGACCTATTGTCCAACATGTGCGCAGGAAACTCGACCAGGAAGCACTGCTCTGACTCTACGCGATGCAGTTGCTCGGTGAAAACACGGCAAATTCACGGCGTCCCCAAAGCATATCTGAGTACAGAATCCGAGGGGAAGCACTGGATTTACTGCGTGGGCACTGGAAAGCGTGACAGGAGCAGGCAATATACACCAAAACTGCGATCCTAAAGACATGCAACACCAGTTTTGTGGTGCCTAGGGTCTTACGGGCTGGCATTACTGCAGTTTTGTGCCCTGCTTCGGGTCCCAGTCATCCATTGCAGCCCTATGGGGCCTCAACCTTTGCTTTCTTCCCCAATTATTTTTCCTCCCCATATCAGACTCACTCACCTTGGGCACCCTGACGTGCTGGTCCCAGTGCTGCTGCCCCACTGTGTGGGGGGACAGAGCTCTGGGGTGAGCAGAGGAGGAAAACCAGAAGGCACCAGGTGAGATGGGCAGAAGGAACGAGTGATTTTGGGGGCAGTACTTCCCTCCTTGTCTTCCAGCACCCCTCACGGCTACGCTTTTATACCAAGGCACAGCTCTTTGCATGACCTCAGGGCGACCTAGAAAAAGGGGAATTCCACAAGAAATAATGTTTTGCTTTTCTCTTGGGCTTCTTTCAGCCCAGCCAACAAGCAGTTATGCTGGTCTGACCCAAGCTGCCATTTGGCTGCCTCTCAGCAGAAGTGAGGGGCTGGAACAAAAGTGTTGTAGATGGGTGCTGCGATGAAGGCCTCACTGTGTGAAGCCACAGCGCGAAAGCAGCGGTCTCTTCACGCCCAAATTAACCATATTCACCCATTAAATTTCTCAGTGCAGCCTTCCACTGAAGGGAAGGGTGGCATTTTTTCTTGAAAAATCACATTGTTTTGTTAGCAAATAAACTAAGGTTTGACACAACATCCGCCATGTCTGCCAGATCAGGAGGGTTTTCTTTCTTTTCTCTGACTCTTTTCATCCTTTTTTATTTTATTTATTTTTTTCTTCCACTGTTATTCTCTTAACTTAGGCTAGACCATCCTTTAGCAGCAAGTCAGTGACTTGCTTTGGGCAAAACAATTTGTACACTAGATTTATTGTCTTCCTGCTTGGATGTCCGTCTTGTAATGTCTTCTGCATACAAGCCCATCCAAGTTTCTTTCTCTCTTTTTTCCTCTTTACTTTGGGCTTAGTGTTTTGAAGGAAGTTGATCAAACTGAGCATTCTTGTGAACTTAAGCTCGGTTGCCAAGAATGTAAGTGATTCATCCCCCTGCAAGGAAAAGTGCTGGCAATAAAACATCCCCCAGTCCCCTTTTTTTACATGCAAAATACTGTTAGTACTCCAAACAAGCAAATCTTGTTACTCAGAACAAAGTGTTACGCTATTAATTGCATGACAACTAGAATTCTTAAAATACTTTCAACCTCTATTCTTAGAAGAAGGAAATATTACCAGCAGAGGCCTTGAAGCTGATGAGATGTCAATTACGAGTGCTAGTACGCACAATGAAAAGGTGCCTTGCCTCACATCCTTCATATTGTTACTTTATCCTCAGCAGGACCGAATTCCAGCAGTTTTTCCTTCAGGCTTTGTGTCACAGATATTTTAAGAACCCTTCAGGGAAACGTGAAATAATTTCAGGTGGAAAAACTGTGCTATTTGCTTTAATGAGGACAGCACGGGAGCTGAACGGTCTGTTCGGCGAGGGCGGTTTTCCGTCCCAGCTTGTCCCCAGGTGTCCCCTGGTGTGGCAGAAGTGGTCTGTGCCTTGGGGCCACTTTGCAGGCTCCCAGAGGAGATCCCTCAGAGGGGTTGTCTGTTGTTCAACAGTAAATAAAGGTGGCTTTGCGTTAAACATGTTTGTTTGTTTGCTATATACCCAGGAAAGCAGGGTTTATCTTTTCTGGGAGTCTTCCTTTAAAAGCTATGGCATTTTAAAAAAGGGTAGAAAGGAGGACCTGGGGAACTACAGACAGGTGAGCCTCGCCTCTGTGTCTGGGAAGATCATAGAACAAATCCTGGAGGCAACGTCAAGGCACATGCAGGACAAGGAGGTGATCTGTGACAGCCAGCATGGCTTCACCAAGAGCAAATCGCGCCTGACCAACCTGGTGGCCTTCTGTGATGGAGTGACTGCATCGGTTGGCTAGGGAAGACCGACCAATGTCATCTAACTGGACTTCTGTAAGGCCTATGACATGGTCCCACATGATATTCTGATCTCCAAATTGGAACGATATGGATTTGTAGGGTAGGTGGTATCCACCCTCTGGTGGATAAGGAATTGGCTGGATGGCCGCACCCAGAGAGTGGTGGTCAGGGGCTCTCTGTCCAGGTGGAGACTGGTCACAAGTGGTGTCCCTCAGGGGTCTGTCTTGAGACTGGCACTTCTCAATGTCTTCATCAATGATGTAGATGATGGGATTGAGTGCACCCTCAGCAAGTTTGCAGATAACACCAAGCTGAGTGGTGCGGTTGATACCAAAGAAGGAAGGGATGCCATCCAGAGGGACCTGGGCAAGCTTGAGAATCGGGCCCATGTGAACCTAATGAGGTTCAACAAGTCCAAGTGCAAGGGCAAGGTGCTGCACCTGGGTCAGGGCAATCCTGAACATGAGTAGACTGGGAGAAGAACTCTTTGAGAGCAGCCCTGCGGAGAAGGACCTGGGGGATCTGGTGGACGAAAGGCCCAACACGAGCCAGCAGTGCGTGCCTGCAGCCCAGAAGGCCAACTGCATCCTGGCTGCACCAACAGAGGGGTGGGCAGCAGGTGGAAGGAGGGGATTGTGCCCCTCTGCTCTGCCCTGGTGAGGCCCCACCTGGAGTGCTGCGTCCAGGGCTGGGGCCCCCAGCACCAGAAGGATGTGGGGCTGTTGGAGCAAGTTGAAAGGAGGGTCACGAAGATGGTCAGAGGGCTGGAGCATCTCTCCTGTGAAGAAAGGCTGAGAGAGCTGGGGATGTTTAGCCTGGAGAAAAGAAGTCTTCAGGGAGACCTCACTGCAACCTTTCAATACTTAAAGGGGGCTTATAAAAAGCCCACATTTATAACTCACTCTCTTATGGAGAGTGAGTTTTTGCTCGGGTAGATAATGATAAGACAAGGGGGGATGGTCTTAATCTAAAAGAGGATAGATTTAGATTAGACATGAGAAGGAAAATCTTTACTGTAAGGCTGGTGAGGCCCTGGCACAGGCTGCCCAGAGAAGCTGTGGATGCCCCATCCCTGGAGGTGCTCAAGGCCAGGCTGGATGGCGCTTTGGGCAACCTGGGCTGGTGGGAGGTGTCCCTGCCCATGGCAGGGGCGTTGGAGTTTGATGATCTTTAAAGTCCCTACCAACACGAGCCTTTCTATGATTCTACGATTAAGACGTTGCATTGCTGTTTGGCATAGCTTTGTCTTTGTTCTTGGCTGGGCTGGAAAACAGCATACACAAAAGAATAATTTCCCACATCTTAGCAGTATCTCTGTGCTCAGTCAGTGACACATAGGTAGGACCAACAACACTGCCACCTGACATCTTCCAAACCTACCAAGGGCCAGCTGCTCTTCAAGCACCTTTCACCATCCATTCACTTGGCCAGCAAGTCAACCACAGCCCTAGTCCTGATGACTGGGATTGTGGGATTGCAGTCCCAGCAGGAAACTGGAAAACTTGTTCAAGCAGCCTGAAGAAAATGGGTCCAGCATCCAGTGTGTGTAGAGATAAAGGAGCTGTACAACTCACAGCCCGAGGAGAGCAGGAGGATGAACTTCAGCACCCCAGAAGCAAGCACACAGCCCTTTCTTGGTGGCCTTCTGTCACTGACCCCACCAAGAATCACCAGCTCAAGAAAAGGTGCTCAAAGAAAGTGAAATGAAAAAGTGTTCATCCATGTCAAGGCATTCCTGGTGCAAGAAGGAAAAACAACTTCTCCATGACTGGCCAGGGAGTTCATCTGCCATGTAAACAGAAAATTGTGACAAATATGTGACATCTTCATCTGCCAAATCATTTGCATCCACTGGCCGTAGTTCAAAGAATTGTGAGCTATATTAACACAAACGCACAAATCTCCCCACTTCATTTGCAGCCCAGGATGGATTAACACTCATGAATTTCTCATTCCGACAACTCCTCATGGGTTCTAATCAGAAACCAATTAATAACATCTACAGACTATCATTTCAGCTTCGGTCTTGGCTAAAATCCTTTCAGAGTCTCCTTCCTGTTACTGCCTGAGGCATTTGGTCAGAGCTCCATGCTGCTCTGGGTGAAGACAGACCCATAATCAGCAACAGAGTTGCTGCACTTTAACAGCATTTTAACATCTGGCCTGTACACCAGAATTTGAACATAAAAGTTTAGCAATAACTGTGCCCTGTGTTCTTAATATTTCACTTTTATGTACTCAAAACATTGTGCTTACCTAATTGATCTCGAACAGTCAGTAAATCTAGCTGTACCTCAAGTAATAGGACTTTTGCAATTCTTGTATTTGAAAGTTTCACCTCCTTTCATATACGGTACCTCTTTTTCTATTGTTTCATTCCCCTACCTCCTTTTTAAAGGTAGCATTAAGTGATAACAATCTTTAAAAAAATCTGAACACTGCATTAAATTGGTGTATCAGCTGGCAATTATTACGCCTTTGCATTCCTCAGGCCCAAACAAAACACCAGAGCGTATTTAATCTTGCTTCATCTTGACAAATCAAACCTAGGAGGTGTGGAAGAGCCATTTCTCTTGTTCTTCTGTGCCCTAAAATTTAATATAAATGGATGTGAATTGGTCTGAGCTTTGTAACAGGGATAACAGAGTATAAAGCTGACTGTGAAGCAGTGCCAAGTTAAGGTCTTCTTTTTATTTTTTTATTTTTTTATTTTTATTTTTTATTTTTCTTCTATTCACTTCTTTTTAAATAGTTGATTTCTTTCCTTCCACTTTCTTCATTTACAAGAATTCCCCCCCAGCGATTCAGCAAGATGCTTATTTATTTTTTGGAGCGTTACGCTTTCGCACACAGCTTGTGAAAACAAGACAGAGCCCTGCACAGAGCGGTTTGAAATGTCACGGTCTGTCACACTGCCACAGAAAATGTCACAATGTCCAGCCTGCTGCTGGAAAGCACAGGTTATGGGCAGATGTCGTGTTCTGGCTCCAGCCGTACCACCACAAGAGGATGCCCTTTATCACCGTTCCCTCTGGCCCACTGATGTGCCAGCGGAGCTGCTGTGCGAACCCTTCCCCTTCCTCGCCCATTCCAGGCAAGATCATGGTAAACAATCTGAAGTCTGTGCTAACCTGTCTCACATGAGTAAGCAGTGAGGCAGGGAACAGCAAGAAATGCAAAGGCAGCGCCTTCTTCCTGCTGGCACCCTGGCAGCAGCGTGCAGCTCGGCCTTCCTGTGGGAGAGCTTCCCCAGCATCTTTTGCCATGTGCCAAACGTAATGTAAAACAGCTAATAACAATAGGCACTGGTACATAAAGGGAATCTTCTTTCCTAGCCCAAGGAACAGGCATGCACAAATTTTCCATCAGGTTTTCTTTCAAAGAAATTGTGATCTGGGGAGCCGAGGTGATTCTGCCTCGCACTGTGCCTCCGGGACGTTCTGTTTTACTGGCACCGCTCCCGCCACTATCCTTAAGATTATGTCAGTGTTTCCACTAAGCGCCGTGTCTCTGAGGGGCTTACGGTAACCAAGCTGTCAGAATGCATTCTGGGCTCCAACTTCACATATTGTAAATTCCCAGGGATGGATATTTCCTTTCTTCAAGAAAAAAAAAAAAAAAAAAAAAAAAAGAGTTAATTGATATTGCAATACATAAAACACTGCATTCAGAAATGAATTGGGTTTATGTTGCACTATTCAAAATGTTGCGAGTAATTTATAGCAGCCAGAATGTCCTGGTGGCAAAAAAAAAAAAAAAAAGAAAAAAAAAGAAAAAAAAGGAAAGTTAGAGAGTTGTGTTTTCTGCCCTGCATGTTCAGCCACAAGAGGTTTTCCTGAGATGCAGATGGGCTGTCTCGGGGTGCTGAAGCTCTGCTTTACGCTCCACAAGGCTTGCCACATGGAACTACTTATTTTGGAGAAAAGTTTCGCTCAGCTCTTTATGGTGATGTTTTTGGAAGCAGGACACATGTAACGGATTACACGACATCACCCTCTGTTATGAAGGATATGGCACCGCTCTCATAAACTTTCTGCGTGGTTCTGGGAGCCCCAGAACAAGGCTGAATAAAATATGACTGCTGTTGTGGCTGTAGCCTGACAAGAGAGGGTTCATGTATCAGCAGCTAAGTTGTCATTAAAGAATCAGCGTGACATGCCACAGACACGGGGAGCTTCTCTGTGTTAAGACCTCTCATCCTGGGCCAGAAAAGAGAAGGGAATATCTCGTCTGGGTGTGTGGGATTCATCTTTATGCTTCCATTATTTTCAGTAGGAACTGTGCACACCACAGCCTGGAAACCTACAGAGATGGATGGCAAGCTGAAGAGCAGCATACCCAGGGAGCCGTCAATAAAATGTATGTGCTTGCACACTTGGATCTCTTGGAATTTACTTTAGAAGAAAAAGCTTGACTCTTTTAACATTCTTCTATATGGGAAGGGAAAATACAGATATTTTGGGGGAAGGTGCTGGAATAACCACCAACCCAGCCTGTTAATGCTTATTCACAGAAGTGTTCCCACCAACACAAGAGCAGGACTGCGTGTATCCGATGTAGATGCTCACCTCCTTCTCTGACTTCTTCGTGTCTTGTTCAAGGATGGGATCACATTGGCCTAGGAAACAGCTAGGGAAGGGCTTTGCCTGCAGAGGAAACACGGAAGACAACGGTAAGGCCATCTGTACCAGATGGTGGTGCTGGGAGGGGACACACTGGCTTTGTCCCAGGGCTGCTTCCCCACTGCTGTCCCCAGTACTGGAGCTGCCCCAGTGGGGAACTGGGACTCAGCACTACGAGGGGGCCCAGGAGGGGGCCCGCAGTGCCAGGCTAACTGCCTGTGGAGACTTACAGCCCGACACGCTCCTGATGTTGGCTGTCCTCTCTAGAAAACACATCTCACACACCATGAAAAAAAATTCCACTTATTGCAATGACAACCCATTTATTTCTTACAGCGTACGAACGTTTCGGGACTGAGGTAATTTAATACAAACAGTAGGGGGGGAAAACAAGAGTCTATGGTAGAGTGTTACCCAAGTTATAAAATCGGTTTATGACTCTATTGTGTGCCTAAAATTTCTGGAACATTGTAGCAGATGTATTTTATAGCGAAATGACAACACATTTTAATGAAAACCAGGTTTAGACTCTGGCAACTTTTCTCCCTTAATTTTACATTTTGTGACTCAGTCTACGACCCCAGCAGGAAAAATCAATGGAATGTTTAGTACATCTCACCATCACACCTTGATGTAGAGCTGTACAGAGAAGAAAACAACTCCGTGACAGAACAGGACTTGCTTTTTCATTACTTGAAACCGAATTCTGTCTTCCTCTGTTGACAATTACAAGCTCTTCTTTGCTCTGTTCCCTTTCAGGTGAAATTCAAGTAGTCATTTCTATTTTTGCTGCACCTCTCTTGCATAATACGTAGTTCTGTTGTCGATTCAGAGTGCAAACACTCCTGCACCAAAGTGCTGGGGATCTGCTCTCCAGACCTCTCCTTCCACCGCTCAGGATGGAAGGCAGGATCACACCCCGCATCCCTCACTGGTGCTTGCTGCTGGGATCGGTGCCTCGAGGGAACGAACACAGCCCTGGTGTGCCCAGGTGCCATGCCCAGGCACAGGAACACGGTGAGCGTCTTTCTGGATCCCTCACACACACCGAGGTGGATCAAGTACAATCAGCTGCCCAATATTCGTGTGTCTCTGCTGACTATGGATAAATCAGCTTTTAAAAAGAGATTATGGTTCAGTCCAATGTATTTGCTTCGTGGGAACATTTCTGACACAGGAGTAAACACCTCTGCCAAAATGTGTTTCTTTCTCAAAAGTACGTAGATGTTGCAGGTGTTCAAACAGCTGTAGGTATCGGAATGAACAAAAAATAACAGAAACGGGAACGATAACTCCAATCTGCCTAATATTAGTCTTGGAAATATTTTTTTCTGAGTGCGAATAAAAAGCATCCTGAGGATGCTCTTTCAGGAAACACCTGATCTGGAATAGTTCCATCCGAATGGCACAATTATAACGCTTGGCAGCACCACAAACAGCTAGAGCAGGGTCTCACACCAGCAAGACTGAGGCAGTGTGTTTACAAGGCTCTGCCTCCCACACAACACCTACCTGCCTGCAGCGAGCGCAAGGCCGTGCAGGTTGATCAGGGCTGGTGTGGCAGAGCAGTTAAAAAACAACTTTGCAATTATGTGTAACAGAAAATCAGCTGCAGAGCCTTTTAATTGACTTGTGGTCCTTCTGATGACTTTAGAGAGAAAGAAGAAAGCAGATATGTCATCTACAGACAAATATAGATTCCCCCGGGGCAGTCATGTCTTGGTGCTTCTAAATTAGCATGCTGCCTCAGGGTCTCTGCATGTTTATGTATACAGCAACAGAGTCCTTTTATGTCTCACTGGCAAACTAGCAGGCCATCCCTGCTCATCCTTTACCTTAAACTCCCACAGAATAATAAAACAAGCTGATTTACACTCCACATAACTGATTCTGCAGGTTGTTTCTAACCCGGTGTTTAAAAGCAGCATCAGATTAACAGCCCAAAATGGCATTGGTGATCATCTCCTTTCCACACACCTTCTCACACTGCACTTATGACAGTAGTTAAGCTCTTCCTAGCAACCCATTTATTGGTACAACTAACCCCCACCGCAGATATCCATGGGTTGGAGGGGATTTTCTGCTGCATAGCATTTTTTATTTTTTTAAAATAAGACTCCAAAGCTACTCGTGGCCACATGCTAACATTGGATGACGGCTCTTAGCTCCTTAGGAAGCACATACTGCCTGCAGCTGTTCCTCAAAGAAGTTTTCTCTGGAATAACTTTGCCCTAATTCTACAGAAAGTTGCATTTCACTGACAGAGTGAAATAATTCAGCTTGACTTTCATCACAAGGCTTTGCCTGACTTTCCAGATATGATGCAGCCAGACCGCAAGAGAACAAGCACACAAGGATCTTCAACTTGATTTTTAATCAGCAGGAAATTGTCGCTGAAATTGAGAAGCAGCTCTGGTAATTCTGACAGTTGCCAGTACTACCAGCCCTCACACCTGAGCATGCAATAATGTGTGTAACAATCCCCTTTTTTTGAACACCTGAAAACCTGAGCTCAGGCTGCGACTTTCAAAGGTTGAAGAAAGGCTCCCACCCAAATCACACCAGCATTACTGACAAGTGCTGGTATGTAAGAGGTTAGCGTGGGCTGGGGATCCAGGAGCACTCCTAAACTATCTTCCCACTGGCACTGATGCGCTCTTGGCCAACGCAGATTGCACCATCGCTCCGAACTCTCTCAACTTCCTTGGCTTTCCTTTTCCTTTGGGATGTGAAACAGCTACACCTCATCCGTGACCCGAATGCACTCTGGTGCCGAGCTGTTTGGCTGCAGTATCATCCTCACAGAGCTGTTGTGAGACCTCACTGACTCATTCCCCTCCTGACCGTACATTCAAGTTGAACAGGACCACAAAAGCCCAACGATTATGGAGCATTTTATGGTCCCAAATCACCTCAAATCAAAACAGGACAGCGAGTGAGAACATCTTATTCAACTGAGGCTTTAATGAAAGCAGTATTATTTTCTAGCAGCACTACAGGCTGTTTGAAATCTACACTGACTTTGGTGCAAAACACCAAAAATTAAATTCAAATGCTGTAATGAAAACTAATGCACAGAGAACATTCTGAATATAAAATGTGTCTGTGATGTTACCATGACACAAAGTCTAGGAAATACCAGCAGTCGTACTTGCAGAGAAAATGCAACGGTGTTCTTCTACCTGCAGTTAAAAGTCTGTCTGTAGTAAAAACTCCATCGAATTTGTGTTTTTGCTCTCCAGGTTGACTATAAAGACGTTCAAAAGATGATCGTGCTCTTGCCAAAACAGGCTAGTTGAACTTCCCACGATCAAGATAAAGACCAAGACCTCTACCAAAGAAGCTTTTCTAGACATGCATGCAGCCATGCAAAATGAAGGAGCAGCATGTAGTCATGGTGAGCAAGAACTCACAAATCCAGTACCTACGCCTGAAGTCCTGGGAGCCCTGGGAACCTGAACATGCTGCAAAGGGTAAGGCTAGTGCAGCTCCTTTGAACTGAAACACAACATACTCACAGGCCTGAAACATTCAGAATCCCTTGTTCTAGTCATCTGCTATAATTTTTGTAGTTTCTGCAAGGTTTACCTTTTTGGTAGCTTTTCCAGGCTCAGTTGTGCCACTCCTTCCTGTATTTTTCCAAGGACACTTTTCATTTCCTGGCATATTCTCTGTTCTGCCTAGAAAGTTTTAAGTCACACAACATCAACTTGCATTTTTTTCCCTTTTGATTACTTACAGTAACTGTTTCATTGGCCAGCAGGCTACTTGACTTACAAAACTCTTCTCTAAATGGCTGCAGCAGTTTTTTTCAGTCCCAATACCCTAATGGCACCAACACGTGCTCTCATTCATACCTTTCATGTTCCAGCAAACAATTAAAAATTCACTATTTGAATAACCACTTAAACGGAAATTAAGTGTGCTAACAATTCTGCAAGAGGAAATTCACACTTCTGAAACCACTTCTTTCAGATCTCAAAACATTCACACTTGAAAATCTTTGATTCATATTTTGGTTATCTCCTTTACAACAAAGGCTGGAGACTTGCTTGTATATGGAGCCTTGCTTTATCTCAGTGAAAAGCTTTCATTTTCTTTTAGCTTGTACCAGGGGAGGTTTGCACAAACACAGCATCCCTGACAAGCAGAGGGGACCCTTTGTTATTCAAAATCTAGGAAAAGATAAAGAGCAGGTGAAGCAATTGACCATCTCACTGCCACTAACGTGACAGACCTATTCAATTCCTGTTCTTCCCCTCCTTCTCCAGTCACTTCTGGGCTCATGCTTCCATCCCTCATCTTGCACCATGTCTAGGAATCACAGAACCTGCTTAGAACATGTCAAATGCAATAAATTGACAGAAAAACAGCCCCCAACTGGATAGTTTCCTCCTAAACTAGGGAATTCGGTGCTGCCTCCAGTAAAACCTGCATCCTGCATGCCAGCTTACAGAGTGCATAACTGCATTCTCATTTCCAAATAATTTCCAACTTTCTCTTCCAAGTACTTCAGAATCTGAAATTTTAGACTGAAAATAAATTGCAATTGTTAGCACAGCTCACAAATAATAAATTAAGTCATACTTGAATTTACTTAAGGCTCAAGCACACTAGGTCATTTTTCACATACATAAAGCATTCAAAACGTTTAACAGAAGGAACTACTTAGATCTACGTAGAAATGTGCTTTATTTGTTACAGCTGTTCTTTTATGATACCTGATCCCAGACATAAATTCCTTTGTTTTGAAAATGGTGGTGCACATATTGAGCCCAAAGCATATATTAACAGGGCAGATATAATTAATTTTAGCAGTGTAATAAACTGTATTGTTGCCTGGGAAATCAAATCCTGCAAATGGTGGCAAGGCTGAGTCATTCCCTTTGATAATAAAATAATGACATGCTATAACTTAATACAGGTTAAAAACTGTACAATACTATCCAGGCTACCACAAAAGAAAGTTAATAAGAGCCGAGGGTGAACTCCAACAGGTTGTTGGTTCTCTTATCTTGTATTAGGTGTGCCATAAATCAACGTTTTAAACAAATTGCTGTTTGTTTTATTAAAGGTGAACTGCAAGACTTTTTTTTTTTTTTGAGTTTGGACTTGCAACCATTTTTCTTCTTTACAAGGGATGCAGAAGGCTGTGAATGGGTGAATACATATATATATATTTTTTCCTACCCTATATATATATATATTTAATAAATAATACATTGAAAACATGTATCTACAGTGTTTGGAAATGTAAAATCAAACTGTAACACTTACAGCATAGGTATTTCAATATTTGTAACACTTTATCAATTTATTTATTTCTTTAATTAAATATTTATACTGGGAGGGTGGTCAATCACTGGCACAAGGATGCCCAGAGAGGCTGTGGAGTTTCTGTGCTTGGAGATATTCATACCCTCGGAGATATTCAACTCCAAGCAGGAGTTTGTGGCCTCCTCTGAAGCTCCCATCTGACCTCAGCACTTCTGAGCCTCCGATACTTGTTTCACACCTACGAACACATACATGTTCCCATCATTTTACAGAAGAATGTAATGTTGTTTTACTTTTGAAACAAGAAATAAATTCACGGCATTTGAGGAAATGATGTAAGCATAAGTTCTCTGAAAACAAATGAAAGCACCCCACCACTCTGACATAAATGACAATTTTATTTATTTATTTATTTAAGTTATCAGATCAGAAGCACACCTCTCTCATCTCCTTATAGTGTAACACAAATCAGCAGACTCTAATTTAATCTAATACAAGATTCTATTCTTGGAGACAGAAGACCATAAACGGAAAGCCTACAGGTCTGGTTCTTCCAACACATGATATTAAGGGAGGCTAAACTCAAAACACAATTTACCCCTTTCTAATTTATTTGAACCTGTTAGTAGCTACAGTGGTGGATTATGTTATTTATCTACATTAGACTCCTGTTTAAGTCTTTCTCCATGTAGAAGGAAGTGCCTTTTTCCAAGAAGCATCAGCATTGCTTTATTAAAAGCTTTTCTAAGCAGGAGAAGACACAGGCAATGATTTCGGGTCTGTGACACCTAGCAGCACAGGGAGAGAAGCCTGAGGCAGCCCACCCCAACTCCAGTCAAACCTGTAGAATCACAGAACCATTAAGGTTGGACAAGACCTCCAAGATCACCTGGTCCAACCATCCCCTACCACCAATGTCACCACCAAACCACGTCCCCAAGCACCACGTCCAACCTCTCCTTGAACACCCCCAGGGACGGTGACTCCACCACCTCCCTGGGCAACCCGTCCCAGTGCCTGACTGCTCTTTCTGAGCAGAAATGTCTCCTCATTTCCAGCCTGAACCTCCCCTGGCACAGCTTGAGGCCATTTCCTCTGGTCCTATCACTGGTTACCTGTGAGCAGAGGCCGACCCCCAGCTCCCCACAGCTTCCTTTCAGTCAGTTGCAGAGAGCAATGAGGTCTCCCCTGAGCCTCCTCTTCCCCAGACCAAACCCCCCCAGCTCCCCCAGCCGCTCCTCACAGGCCTTGTGCTCCAGGCCCTTCACCAGCTCCGTAGCCCTGCTCTGGACACGCTCCAGGGCCTCGATGTCCTTCTTGTGCTGAGGGGCCCAAAGCTGCCCCTTCCCTTCCCTCCCCTGCCCTCCTCCCCCGCCATTTCTCCCCTCCCCCCCCCCCCCCCCCCCCCCCCTCTCCTCTCGCGAGATCGGCGCGGGGCGCGGGGCAGCGACAAGATGGCGGTGGAGTCTCGCGTCACGCAGGAGGAGATCAAGAAGGAGCCGGAGAAGCCGATCGACCGCGAGAAGGTGCCGGGCCGGCTCCGTGCCGCTGCCCCCTGGCTCCGCGGGGTCCCGGGGGAGCTTTGCGGGGGTGTCGGGGAGGCGGGGCGGGGCGGTTTTTGGGGGGGGTGTTGTTGGCGTTGGGGCCTGAAACCGCCTCCTGTCCCCCCCCCCAGACGTGCCCGCTGCTGCTCCGCGTCTTCACCACCAACAACGGGCGGCACCACCGCATGGACGAGTTCTCCCGCGGCAATGTGCCCTCCAGCGAGCTGCAGATCTACACCTGGTGAGTGCTGAGTGGTGGCCGGGTCTCGGCACAGGCTGCCGTGTTGGTATTTCTTCGGGGTTCTCTTCTGTTTTAATTAATTTCACCCTAAGAGCCTTGTTTTGCACTAGCATCAGTTGTTATAGAGGGCTAGAGCTGCTCCATGAACTCTTATTGCCTTAATTTGGAGCCTTTTGAGGCTTCGAATTAAACAAACAAAATTAAACAAAACGATTTGGAGCCTCTTGAGGCTCCGAATTAAAGCGGAGCATTTCTTTTCGCATGGCCAGGTAGCAGTGCTGTAACAGCCGCTTCTTATTGCTTTCAGACACACTTCAGAACACCCCTGCGGTCTTTGTTGATGACACTTCAGTTTTCACTCATAGCATTTCAAACTGTTCTGAAAGCGAACTATTAGAATCGCTCTGAAAGTGAATTATGCTACTTCTTAAACCTTGTTTTTCCGTAAAGGTTGCTGCTAGAGTTCTGACTTTCTTATCATTGTACAGTTGAATAAATCCATTTTTTTCGTGGCTAACAAAGCACACGCTACTAACTTACTGCTTAATGGGGTTTATGGACTCAGCCCAGGCTATTGATGATGTCTGAGCTGGTTGCCATCTGCAGGAGTCAGAACGGGCATTGTCTGTCAACAGCCTGCTCCTTGGTTGCATAAAGCTTGGAGGAGTGTGATTAGTGCTGCTTTGGTTGTGATGATTGGGTCCTTTTGTTCTTGGGGTTCTAACTTCTGTTTTGGTTGAAGGGTGGGGAGAAGGAAGGGTGCTGTGGTGCTGTGTGTTAGGGCAGGAATGGAGAACCAGCTTAGATGAGAAGACGCACTGTTTGTTGTGGAAGTGCATTAATGCATTTAAAAAAAAGTCACTGTTTAAATTGTAACTTGTCTGAGAGACCTGGAGAAGCAGATATTGAAGCACACATAGAGGTGAAGATGTTTGTGTCGTACCACCGTAAGTTAAAAGATAAACTCTGTCTGGACCCACATCTGCTGAACCTTTGTCCACATCCTTAATGCGCGGGAGCGTGCTGCCTCCAGTGCCCCGTAGCTGGTGGATTCTGCTGGGTGCTGTCCCTGACCAGAGCGATTTCTTCTTGCTTGATTGCCAGATGGAAAATACGTTGTCGGGAATGCACGTAGTTGTGGAGTAGGTGGCTCCCTGTGTAACTTGAGTATGTAAAACTCTTCAGATATCAGCAGAAAGCATGCAAAGGCCAGGAGATGTTTGTTTAAATAATGACAATTGGTTCCATCTTAAGTGGGTTTTGGAAAGCTGCTTCTGTTGTTGTTGCTTTGAGAACATTAACCACTTGGGTTTGTTTGTTTAACCCAGGATGGATGCAACCCTGAAGGAGCTGACCAGCTTAGTGAAGGAGGTCTACCCGGAGGCACGGAAGAAGGGCACGCACTTCAATTTTGCAATTGTTTTTACAGATCTCAAGCGGCCTGGATATAGGTAAACGGCGTTTCTTCTCCAGACTCATAGAAGACCGGGAGCGCCAGAGCAATTAATTATTTTTCGTTAACAAAGTCCGGTGCCCACAAACCAAATTTCCAAAGTTCTTGATAACAGACTATGTGATCACCACTGCAAACTCTAAATTTTGCATTGGTGGCTGTTGTAGTTTGTGTTCCCAAAACAATGAGCTTATTTGCTTGAGGACTTTGATTGCATTATTGGCAGTCAGAATATGGACATAACTGTGTGAGATGAGGCTTTGTTTCTGGCGATAATGGAACACGTATCTCAGAGTATGTGAGTTTTAGGAGTGATCTTGTTACAGGTGTCTACCTGTATCGTACATCCAGAGAGATGGGGCTGTGACTAACCCGCCTTTATCTCCTGCCTGCAGGGTGAAGGAGATCGGCAGCACCATGTCGGGCAGGAAGGGCACAGATGACTCCATGACGTTGCAGTCTCAGAAATTCCAGATCGGAGACTACTTGGACATAGCAATTACCCCTCCCAACCGCGCACCACCTCCGTCGAGCCGCATGAGACCATACTAAGCTGTTGCTTCTTTGTACGATTTCCTTTTGTGCTTATTCCTACTTGCTGTTCTAAAGCAGGCCTTTTTTTTTTTTATTGCTGTTGTTGCTAAGCAAGAACACTTGAAGGCAAAGCTAAGCATCAGGAGTAAAAGTTAAATTTTAAACCTTAACTTTTAGTTTGCTTAGAAGTAACGCTTATTCTTTAGAGGTGCCATCACTCTTTCCCTGACTGTTAGTTTGCAAAGTAAGTTGGTGTGTCCAGAGTTTCAAGATCTCCATAAAATGCGACCAGGAAGATTGCAGGTGTTCTGTAGTTCTGTCTTGTATGGAATAAAGATCGATGTTATTAATCTTTTGAATTGGAGAGTGATTTTTTATTTAAGTGGGTTTCTGCAGAGCAATTCAGAAGTTGGCTTTTAAGCAGAAGTTGAAATTGGTGAAAGAGAGGTCATGGTCCCTATCTGGTAACTTTGGGACTTGTTTTATAGGAATGGCTGGCTTTTTACAGCAGATTCCTTAAAGCACTGGTACCTGAATTTTGGAGGATGAGCATGGGGGATGTGGCTGTAAGCAGGCAGACTCGGTGTTCCTCTTGCTGCGGTTGTAGGTGTGTTGTCTGGGGAAAATCAAAGGTGAGCTGTGTAGGGCTGCAGGGTAGAGAGTAGAAACAGGGTGGACCATTGTGGCTTCCTGGGGCTGCTCCACCTTGTTCTGAGGACAGGCCCTGGAGGAGGAGTCCAAGGAGTGGTCTCAGTGACACAGATATCCCGGCACACTGCAGAGCTGCTGACCTTACCAGAGGCAGATTTGGATCAGCGCACTTGCACATCAGCCTTGAGTTCTGAAATAGCTGGGTCTGTCTCCAGAAATGGGAAATGTGAAGCTGTCTTGGAACGTCTCACTTGTTATACCGCAACAGTTCCAAACTTCCTTCATGGCACGTTATCATTAACAATTTTTTTTGAACATTTATTTCCCCCGCCCCAATCTAACCTGTATACATCTTCACTACTTCGCTAATATGTGCATTATAAAACTTTGAATTTTACCTCTAACGATGCGAAAAATACTTCCTTTACCCATGTGGTTTGTCTTGGTGCATCCTGCTTTGGAGACCAGTGTCAGATGTGAATGTCTGCAGAGACCTGGCCAGAAGAAATCCAGCGTTGCCAGGCAGAGGTTGGCTTAAGTTGTATGCAAAACTGTTTCATAGTAAAAATATATTTGGTTATGAAAATACACACTGACCAGGAGGACAAAGTTCAGGTTTGGCTTCATAAGTTTTGGGAAGGTGAATACTGTTTCCTCTTTCCCTTGATTACCCAAATCTAAGCGATAAAGCCCATTAGATCTATTTTGGCTTGAATTGGGTAAATCTTGCTGCTTAGTCCTTGGTCAAATGATTTTCTGCAAGTAATTTTGTCTTGTACTGAGTGTTGATTTCTCAAGCTGCTGTAATCCCTGGGTGTCAGGACAAAGCCAGGTGCTAATGAGGTATGGTTCAAGGGTGTCCTGAAACTTTAAAACCCCCTGGAGAAGCTGGAGGCTGGTGGTGGGCGCCCAGCAGCTCAGCGGAGGGGAAGGGGGGGGCTCGGGGCTTCCCGGCTGCCCTGCAGGACTGTCGGGTTGTGAGGCACAGGAGAAAGGGAAGGGGTGACCCCGCAAGTCAGCGCCGGGGTAGAGAGCGCAGCTGAGGCTTTCCAGCGCTTGCCTGTTTCCTTCTATCACTGCAGGGGGAGATGGTGAGACACGAAGGCGCCTCGCTTCTGCGGCTGCCCGGGGCTGCCTTCCTCTGCTGGCCGGCCCCGAGCAGCCCAGGGGCAGAAGCAGAAGCTGTGTGCAGGGATGTCGTGCTCCCCACCCCCTTTTATTTTTAAAGCTAGATTAAGAAAATCATATAAATGCTGCTAGGGGTAAGCAGTGTGGAATTAGGGCATTGAACAGCCTCCTACCACAGGCAGAGAAGGGCCTGCAGTTACAGGAATACAAGTATTTCCTCCTCCTTGCGTACTGGCTTGGGCTTTTAATGTCCTTAGGGGTAATTGGCAGAAATTAAATGTAGTCAATATTCAGGCGTCTGTGACTTGGAGCTGCTCTGAGGGGCAGCTGGGGCAGGAGGCATGACCCAGCGAGGCTCCCAGCCCGCAGCAGGTCTGCGCACACCTCAGGGGGAAATGGGAACAACCTCTCAGCTTTATGTTCAGCAGCCCATGAAGCAAAATCACAAGGAAATGAACACACAAAACTGCCCTCAGTAGCAAACCCCTCAGCTTGCGTGCTTCAGTTTGGAGTTCACCTTCACATGACTTCCACACAGGGCTGAGCCACAGCTGACCTCCTCCCTGAGTGCCTCTGGCCAAACATCTGTCAGGGGTGAGATTTGCCTTTCAACAGCTCACACAGATGTCGTGCAGGAGTGAAGGGAGTTCAACTTCTGTACCTTTCTTTTAAGAAACACACCTGAGAAATCAGTGCAGTGCATGGGTTTTAAAAAATTAAAAAAATCTGCTACTCAACTAAGTCCAACAGCAGCTGTTTTGAAGCCAGACATTGGGATGCAACCATCCAGATGCTGAAAGAGGTGGAAGGGTGAGTGAAAGTTGTCACCTGCCGATTGCAGCAGTAAGCAGCTCCCGGGTCTCTTTCAAAACTCCTGGAAATGCTGAGGAGGGAAGTCAGTCGCTGAAAAGAACAAATTATGTACAAAGCAGCAGTTTGGAGAAATTAAAACACGGTCTCAGAACTCGACAACAGTGAGCAATGCCATCTGCTCAGGAAGCGGCGTGCTTCAGCAAACACTACACCCGGAGCTGTCAGTCAGCAGGACTTGCTTTGTACTCCGAGATTTCACGAGGAGTTTCTGTCCCTCAGCAAGGCCGCTGAGTGAAGTGGGGTTTCCCTTTGTCTCTGTCAATGCTCACAGCACTGACAGACACAGCGTCTCGTTTCACAGCTGTGCTTTCACCAGCACACAACCTCTTGTTTTATTTTTGTAGCAGCGCAAGTGGAAGAACCCCATCCCGTGTCAGGGTGCAGCAGGATGAAATGGCTGCAGCTAGAAAACCCAGGAACCTGTTCCCCTAATTTATCCTTTTTGCATTCAGCTAACTCAGCTGCTCTGCTCCTGCAGATGTGGCTTCATGTTTCTGTACTCCTTTGGCACACCTCTCCTGCTGCTCCAGGTTTGTTTTTCCTAGTGACTTTGCTCTGCTTCCCCAAGCAAACTTGGTTCTTAGAACCACTTTTTCCCTCTCATTTCATCCATCTAAACCAATGCTTTTTAAAAACTTAATGAAAAAGAAGGTGTGCCACAACAAATGCTTTTTTATTTAAACACCAAACCCCTCACCATTACCTTGTTACAACTTGTGTAACAATTGCTGATGCTGTTGCTTGTCGGGCTTTGGTTTAACATAATTGGAAAAAAGTCCAATCCCTCTCTGGTATTCCTCTCAGCCCTTAGGCTAAGGGCTCTGTTTGCACAGCCCCCTTCTCATTCCGCTGCCCCTCTGTTACGGGGTCCTGCTCCCACCCCAGGGGTGGCGTGTGCCTTTGTGATGGCCTTGACCCTCATAAAAGTGTTTATGTAGAGGTTTTGGGAGAGGCTGGCTGTGTTTTTGCTGATGGAGCTGGCGTCTGGGTTAAGTCTCTCCTTATTTAAGAGGTGAGGACAAACCACACTTGCTTCGTCGGTAAATTCTGTTGCATCAGAGGTGTTCCTGACTCCATCACCAAGCTCTCCTCTCAATTCAGAAGGCTTAAGTTCTGCTTTACAGCTCTGCTCAAAAGCAGGCTCAGCTGTGACACAGCAGGAAATAATAATAATAAAAAAAGAAGTATTATCTGCAAGTGGGCTCAGGAGGAGGAGTGATGGGTGCTGGGGTGAAGAGGAGGAGCTGATTCAGCTGCCCTAGAACTTGTCATGGAGCAGTGGCCACAGGAAACCTTACCAAAACAGCTGTCAGACAGCCAAGGCAGCTCGATGCCTAAATGCAAGGATGTGGTTTCACAAGCTGCTTAAACTGCTGGTGAGATAGGACATCTGTGCTTGCCCTCCACCTGGCCCTTTCCCTTCTGCCCCAGCACCAGTCAGTGTCTTTGCAGGTGAGCAGAGATTCAGGTCTGTGCAGAGCCCAGGAGTAATTTAACCTTGCAAAACAGCAATTAGGGCTGGCAGCTGGGCAAGCAGGAAAGCCTTCCCAGGCAGCCACAGCAGCAACTGCAGTGATGCAACCAAGGGCACGGGAGCCTGTGACTGGGAGAGAGCAAAGGCAGGACTGTGCAGCAAGGCCTTACATTTGTTTCCAACAAGTGCATGAGCAATCAGCAGGGAGTAGAACTGCAGGGCTTTAACCAGGAATGCATCATGAAGGCATCCGAACACCTTCCTGCCAGGTGCTCTGCAATGCGACCATCCTTTGCTTGATCTCTCCCCAGGAAAAATGCCCACGTACAGGGCATGTTCTTCCATGGACCATTTTCCCATATTTGTGTTATTTTTTTTTTAAAACCTTTTGATGTGAATTAGACAAGACAAGGCCAAAGCAGTGCACAGGCCTGGTCAGCTCCCAGCTATTATGTCAGCTGCCCCTTTGTAAAAGAGGGTATTACCATAGGAATAGCAAGAAGTTTTACCTTCTGGTTGATTGAGAAATAGCTGGTATCAACTGATATATTTTTAGTAGAAAGTTGTATTTCTGTGGAACAGCATGCATGCAATTCCATAGTGCAGCCACTGGATGCTGTCTCTGCTCCTTATACACAACGCAGTCTCTGTATTACTGTCCCATGGAGAAACAAGGCATGGGACTGTGAACGGGACTCCCAAAATCCAGGGCAGCTCCGATATCAGTTACAGATGTTGATGGGACACATGCAACCACTGTGAGTACTGGAACAGCTGAGTAACAACTGGCTTTCTAGAACAGAGAACAAAATAAATTTCACATCTTAAGGAAAATCTAAAGCATCCATGATGCCTTAAATAACCCAAGATGCCCGGGCTCTAGTGATTGCTGCAGTGATTTATAAAAACACCAATAAAAGCATAGCAGGAGGCAGTAAAAGCCTTGCTTGTCATTTGTCTGCTTGACAGCCATCTGGGAAGCTTCGTTTCCTTGTGAGATCTATATTTGTATTTAACCTCAGGCAAAATATTTCAAAGAAAAGAGAGCATTTACCACTTTTAGGGGCTTCCAAGGCAGAACAATTTGAGACACTCCTCTGACAACAAATAGGATTAGAGAGCGAATGCTCTGTTAGCTGACACGTTTTATATCCTAAAACAAACGCAAAAAGATTAAGAACTGTCGCAAATGAAGGCAAACCAAAGGCCATGTTTTTTTGGTTGCTTCCCAGATGTCCCAACTATTGAAGTGCAATTTCGTGCTGTGCTCAATCTGTTCTGACTGCAGGCTACTGCTAGAGGACGGGATCCCGTTCTCACCCGTCCCTCGCATCTGATCTAGCAACCAGGCAGAAGTCGAGCCTGAGATTACTGATTTCCATAATGAAGACAAACTAGAAAATAAAATTAATTAGCTTTCGGTGGCTCAGCAGGTGAAAACAATCCACCGTAAAACCGCACAGCCTCTAAATTCTGTGCAAGAAAAGTAGAAAAGTGTCTGCTAGGGGAAGCAGCCCCCAGTTAGGATTAGGAACAGCACAGAACATGCTCTGAGCCAACTTTGCCTGTTTTCAGGTGACCCTTACAGATAAAGGCATTTGCTGCTTAATTAGCTGCTGTTTATCCAAACTGCACTTCCTGACAGGCCAGTACTATTATTGCATTCACCCTACAACAAAACAACACACAACTTTTAAGTTCTTTTGTATGATTCCCACTCTTACCTGTCATTTTACTTCCATGGGCAGTGGAACAAGCCTGCTCCAGCAGCAACTCCGGCTTAAGGAGAGCCTTCACCTCCTCTAGCCCACATCCATGGTTGTTCAAGTATTTGAGCGTGTGGTTTATCACACAGCCATGAATTGAACTAGCCGAAACTTTCCACCACCACCTTTCCCCATTGATTTTGAACAGGGATCAGTTTCCCATGCTGCTTGTTTCCACTTGTGCCTCCCCTATGCTCAGTACTCAAGCTACTGCTTAGGTCTTACCGAATGAAACCCACGCATGACAAACTAAAACTAGTTTTTGCTGCTCTGATTATATCCACCTCAGAGCAATATTTCTCCTTACACGAGGCTGTTAGTACAAACAATAGCTCTACTTCTATTAAGAGTAATTTTGTAAGCAAAATAAACCAAAAACAAATACAAAATGAACTTGTAAAACTTCATTTGTAGATCCCAAATCATTCTCTCATGCCAGCATCGTGTCCTAATAGCTTAAGGGCAACAAAGATGGTGAAGGGTCCAGAGGGGAAGATACATGAGGAGCAGCTGAGGTCCCTGGGTTTGCTCAGCCCCGAGCAGAGCAGGCTGAGGGGAGGCCTCATGGCAGCCTGCAGCTCCCTCACGAGGGGAGCGGAGGGGCAGGCGCTGAGCTCTGCTCTCTGGGGACAGCGACAGGACCCGAGGGAACGGCATGGAGCTGGGACAGGGGAGGGTCAGGCTGGGGGTTAGGGAAAGGGTCTGCACCCAGAGGGTGCTCGGGCACTGGGACAGGCTGCCCAGGGCAGTGGTCACAGCACTAAGCCTGCTGGAGTTCAAGTGCTTGGACAACACTCTCAGACATAGGGTCTGATTTTTGTGTCATGTGTGGATGACCATTGTAGATTTCTTCCATCTTGGGATATTTTATGAGAAGACCATAAGATTTTAAGATTTCAGTGTCATCCTGAAGAGATCTTCTATTTCAACATGTTAACAGAACTATGCCGTTTTCACAATTAGGGGACACTTACAAGCCATATTAGAAGTTCTATTAGTTGAAAGGAAAAAGAAATCCATCAAGGTCCTTGGTAGTCAAGCTTTTTGCTCCATTTGATGTTAAACTGAGTCTTTCAGGGTATCTGGATTGCTTCAGGGCAAGAAAGTAACATTCATCAAATAGTCATTAAGTGCAGGGTAAAGGCAGGCTCTGAAACCCCCCGCTGCTTAGTGCTGGTGAATCCGTCTGGTGGAAGGATTCTTGTTCTGGAACAGAATATTTTGTACCCTTTTAGGACCATGAAATTCCATTACTAGCACACAGCCCATTAAGTGGTTTTAGTCTGTGAAGACGCTGGAAGGAGATCTGGTCTTCATTCTCTGAAAGACTTGGGTAGAATGAATAAGAGTTTTTTTAAGCAGCAGATGAGTAGTTTTCCAAGCAGACACAAAGCAACTGCGACAGAAGATTTGTTCAGAATTCAAAGTATTGGTCAACTTCAAAGAGTGACATAAAATATATACTTCTAAACAAAAGCTAGGAAATAAAACCGTGCTCAGGCCAGAATTGGTAGAAAATCAGCTTCTCCAGCTAATTTGATGCACATTCATCCCAGAAAGCGTCTGGGGGTAACACGAAAAATTCTCTTACATTTACTAGGTTTTAGCCAGGTCCCTCCAAGAAGCGAGTCCCTCTAAGCAACCAGGAAAATACTTTCAGGCATCTCCAGATGCGTGCACATTGAGGATTTCAAAGAACATCCATCTGCGTTCAGAAAATTCAGGAAAGCACACTAAAATAACAGGAAGACCAACAGGAAGACCACATAAAGCTGGTAAATGCAGTACTCAAGTCACAGAGGATTAGCCGACACTGGTAACAGCAAACTGGCTCCAAGCAGGAATACATAGCTGGGATTTCTTTTGGACAAGAGTAAGATCTCTGGTGGAAAAACAAACAAACCAAAACAACCTGCATCTCAACTGCTGTGACTACCAAAAGGTGTCAAACAGCTCTGAGAAGTTCAGCTTGGTCAGCTATGCAGGGATATGTTCGCACGATTGGAAACGACAGCACCGCTTACAGAACACACGTGGCAGTGGTGCATGGGAGAGGAAAGCAATCATTCACATGCCTGCCAACAAATCTTTCAGGCAGTTAAAGACAGAGCAGATCTCTAACGAGTAGCAATTGCACAATATATTTTCAAGTTATTCGTATTCAAGACAGTCACCTTTTAGAGCTGTAGCTATCCGACTGCCAAAAGGAAAACAGATACCTAGTACTTAATATGATGTCTATGTAAGAAAGCTGTAACTGAAAGAGAAGCGCTAGAAATGCCTGTCCATCAGACAGCCTGATGAAGGAGTACCTGGCTGAATGCTTTAAAACAGTAAAGCAGGAGTTGCTCTTCACATAAGTGAATTCTGTTGAAGATGCCAAATACTGTCAGAGTATTCTTCAATCCTCTTCAAACTCAGCCTTGAAGAGATAACGCAGTGTCACTAGCACATCCAGAGATGCCTACTTCCTGGGCAGCGTAACGGACTTTCCTTTTATTGCAACTTAGTTACATTTCTCTACAACCTACTGCAGATGTATATACACACACATGTACACAGCAAACACAAGAATCACATGAAACAACTGAGGTATTACATAATACACGACCTTAGTCCTCTTTGAAGCAATATTAAAAAATATAAAATAAGATCTATTTTGTCACTAATTTTAATAAAACATTATGCATAAAATCATTAGTTCGAATTAATCCACATCAAGTGTTCTCCAGGAAAACAAAACACTTTTCTTTTGTGGGTCTTTTCTCCTGGTATTTCTTTTTGCTTTTTGAGTTTTCTGTGATTCAGTGATAAGGTCCATGAAAGTGAAATATGGTCTTCAGCTTGATTTCAAACGTTTGGCTTGAAAGCAACAGGACAGGCTCTGCAAATATATCCAGATGAGTTCATGAACCTATTATCATCTCAATCATATTCTGAATTAGCAGAAGACATAAACATTGAAAACTTGCCTGACAAAAGAAGAGGTCAGCTAAAACGAGACCTTTTACTCTATCAGATTAATCAGATGGATTTCAACTCCAAGTATATTAAGAAAACTACTTTTTTTCTTCATCTCATTCTGAATTGTTGTGATTATTATTTTACTTCATATAATTTCCTTGTACCTCTTGCCCAAATAATCCATAGTGACCCCAAGTTTAACAGATAAGCAACAAGTATAACAGATGAGGAATATCTACACTTGATCAAGTTGTCAAAACTTCTATTTCAATCAATTTTTAAAACCTATTATTCCATTGTTCAAAGATTGGTTGATGTTTATTGTAGACTAATTTCATCTCACGTATTGTTCATAAGGTGGCTTTGCATTTCAAAGAAATTGGTATTTGCTATTTTCCTGTCCTGGTTTTGGCTGGGATAGGGCTAATTTTCTTCCTAGTAGCTGGTGCAGTGCTGTGTTTTGGATTTTTTTTTTCTTTTTTTAAGTTTGGAAACTGGTGGTGAGCAACTGCATTGTGCATTCCTACCCCCGCATTAAACTGTCTTCATCCCAGCCCCTGAGTTCTCACACTCCCCAGTTCTTTCCCCCATCCCACTGGGACTGGGGGGAGGGATGAGCAAACACCTGTATGGTGCTGAGGTGCCTGCTGCCTTATGCTAAAAGGACCACATAATCAGTTACGTCACTTCATATAAATTTTCTCCATTCTTTAGCTTTATTGCCTAAATTTACTCAGAAGAAAGCACAAAACACTCAGAGGCTTTGATTATCAAAAAGCAACATTTACCTACAGTTAAAACCAGTAAAAGTAACTTCATTTGTTTTCCTTCATTTTTTAAAGCTTCTGATGACTCAAACACGCAATTATAGTATTTGTTCTTTACACAAAAGGCAGACAGATACCATGCCAAAGACTAGATATTTAGTCACATCAACCAGAGCTATTTTGGTAGCTGAAGAGCAAAAGCAACTGCATGAATCTCTAAATGTGCTAAAGCATCTTCCTAGCTCTTCCAAATCCAATTATATAATCAAATCTGTAAAATGTGATCATACCTGTTCTCTTTGTTGCAGTAATCAGTGGAATCACTTTCAAATCTTGTAGTGCCTCCTGCCTTAGTCTCCATTTTCTTGTCTTTAGAAGAGTCTACTACTTTATGATTATACTTTGACAGAATCTACAGCAAACATTAAAAGGGAATTAAAATAATTATTTAGGAACTCAAAACAGGATTACAGTCTAGACATTTTCAATAAGCAGCAGATAATCCTTTCTTTTTGAGGAACAATACTTGATAGAATTAAACTCTTTTAATACTACTGTTTTGATATTAAAGCTATTCAGAGAAATATATATTAGCTGACCTGTAGAACATCATCTGGTATCCTTGTTATTTCTGGAGGTGGAGGAGTACTGAGCAAATGGTCATACTGTTTTATTTTAGGAGGAGAAGGGTCTCCCAAACGCTTAAGATACTCATCGGAGCTCACAGTAGGAGGAATGCTATCTTCTATGCTTTGGTTTTCTTTTGCATCACTTTCTGTCACTGACCCAACTTTTTCCCCTGGCTTTACCTGTTGCAAAAGAGGTATTAGATGCCTTCAGTTAACTTATTAAGGGGTGGGTTATTAATAAAGGTTCTTATAAAATTACCATTAGAAAGATCTTCTACAGAGACATAAGGAAAAATAGCACAAGAAAAGAATCACAGATTGACATTTGAAAAATGGTTTATGGTACAAGTATATCAAAGTATGTAATTGTTATTTACTACCATAGTTTCTACCTTGAGCCATCTTGTTTCAAAATCTGGAGGTGGTGGCGTTTCTGTATGTTTAGGAAGAAGCAGTTTGTTCATCTCTTGTGACTTGGGTAACACTGTACTATCTGTTCTGGAAGGGATTTTCAAACCAGGCGTACAGAACACAGGTACCAAAGGAGAAGTCATACAGTCAGCTCCTGAAATTAGGGAAAATTAAATAAATGAATTGATAAATATACATATACATTGCCAGTTGCAGTGCCTCAGTTTCCCAAATCTATTAGCTGTATATGGATTTATTTGCATACTCCAGAACACCTGTATCATTTTAGTTGATAACACTTCTGGTATGAAGAAACACCCAAGCTGCAGAGCTCTAACAGCAGCAAATACAAACGTACAAAAAAAGTCCAGTCCTGCTACTGAATGTAACTGAAAAAGCCCAACTTAAATCACTATCACTTTAGTTTTTCATGTACTCAGTAGCCTGTATGTTTGTTCCAAGACCTTTGTACATTTTCAAGAGAGTATATTACATTTCCTCTCAAAAAAAAGTTTAGTGCTACTCTTGAAAGGTCAAAGTAACTGTTTGGTTAGCCTCTTTTAAAGCAGTTTCTTTCTTATTCTTTTAATTTCCTGGCTTGAAACAGATGCAATATTCTTGGAAAAAGTATTTTCATTGCTAATAAAGATAACTTACAAAATGATGGATGCCTCTGAATAATTCTAGATGGATAACAGTAGAAGAATGAGCAACGATTTACACTGAACAGATTTCCCACAGAAGCCACCAATGTTACATTTTGTGGACATTAATATGCAAATAATTACCAGGCCTGAACTGACTATATTTAACAAGAATCATAGTTTAAAAAATGACCACGTTAATGTATGCATTCTGAGAAAAATGTATATGTACATTTACTTATTTTTAACTTACCATTCTCATCTGTTGTTTCTGCTTTTGGCCCAGGTGTAACCATGATTTCCTTGGATGTTGTTTCTGGTACATTCACTGCATGATCATCTTTTTTAAGTAAGCTGGCAAGCAAAAACCTCAGTTAACTCTCAACATGAAGAAATCACCATGAAATGAATAGTGTCAACCCAGTCAGTCTAGTATTTGTTCATCAACAAGAGTCTACATTTTTTCTCCTGAAATACTTTACTATCTCCGATTCTACTGCTGTAATTTGTAGCATGTGAATGCATGTTCAGTCCAACCACGCTATTAAACATACTGAGATTTTAATCCAAGGTATTAAAAAGAATGTGTTTTCCCAGATCAGAATCAAATGCGTGAGGAGGAGAGCCTATTTCATTTTGAATTGCCTGTTGCCTGCAAATTCTAAATAACAAGAGAACCTTGTCAATGAAAGCCCATGCAAAAAAATCTCATAGCAACTAGATTCCATTGGTATTTTGGGTCTGTGCATTTCAAGAAGTGTAACGTGGTATTGTAAGTTTCTGAGCCACAAACGGGCAAATTAAGAACACAGATATGTTTCAGTGCAATCTTTCAGTTGTAGTAACACCAACACGCAACTCATAGAAGAAACACAATTTACAGACTAAGCAATTTTGTTGGCTATTAAATTGCAACTTTCTCATGACACTAAAGTTATTTTACTCTTGCTAGTAGTTCCTGACTCTAAACCTACTAATGGTATTCGGCATACTACAGGATTTTTAACTTGTTCTTAAAGTTTGAGTTAGGTTACTTATGTTATTCACTGACTGACTTCTGAGGGCAAAAACATTCAATATCAATTCCACAAAACCGGAAACAAGTTTTGAAAACCTTTTTAAGATCCAAGACATTCTAGTGGAAAAAATGTGTAGATAGCTAAGAGAGAGTATTTTAAATGTTTAAAATCTTTTTCATGCATGCTTCTTTTAGCATTTAAGCAATCTTTCACATTTTCTCTAGTACTATCTTAATTACGAGAACCAGATTTGGAGCTCCTCCACAAAAAGCCTATGACTATGAAAACACATTTGAGGCAGCATATTTTAACTAGATGAACAAGCCTCAAGTTTTGAGATTTTTTTTCTTATAAAAACGGAAAACAATGTACTATTTCAAGTCAGTTTTTCCTTGGTAATATTACAGATACCTTAAACCATCTGGCTTTTAGTTTTTATTTTTATAATAGCTCTTCTTCATTGTAAACACTTTTGTTCAGACACTTTCCGCTTTTTTCTTTTCTAGTTACTTTTCGTTTCAGCTTTGTAGTAGCTCCATGTAGAATATGTTGTTGTTTTACCTGTTTCAGAACTGAAAATCTGGAAAAAAAACAAACAGCTGGGGAACTGAGTTCTATTCAATATATAAATTTATACGTATTAATAAATTATGATTTTATGTACAGAGTTGTGTGTATATATATATAAAAGAACTTTGGGATGAATTTTTAAAATGGTTTCCACACAATGCACAGCTGCTAGGCAGATTTCAGCTAGGTGTGAGACCTGGCTGGCACAAGTAAGGGATGTGATAGTGCAGGGCTGTCTCCAAGAAAGGCCGAATTATTGATTTCTGGAAACCACATGTATAAAGCTACTTCCGCTTGAAGTAGTGTTTGTTCCCAGAGCATCAGACTAGTTTAAAAAGATTATACCCGTTATCCAGAAAAGTTATCTTCAGTTTCTTTTGCCTTAACGTTCTACCCATTTAACATGCTGAACCTGCTCACCAAGGGGCGAGACAAATGCCTTTTGAAGATAAGAAGCAGTTAGATTATTTCAATCTTACTAATCAAATTGCATGCTAACACTAACAACATTGCAAAATAAACAAACACTGGCTAAACACATTTTAATTCTAATGACTTATAGATTCTGAGTCCATGTGCAGCTTTAACTTTAGTCCCAATTATTGCTCACCTGTCTGTTTTGGCCATTAATGACGATGACGATGCAACAAGCACCAACCATCCTGTATCTAATTCTCTACTGAATTTTGATATTTATCATTAGGGGTATGGAAGACTGACAGTGTTATAAACGATATCACCACCACCAAAAAAAAAAAAAATCACATCTCCAGTGGACTTTGTAATCATTTCACTCTAAGACACAGACAGGGACTGTACATTTGCGGATGTACCTGTTTGGAAACTGTGGCCATAATTAAAGCTGAAGATCACATTTAAAACAGTTCCCATTAAATAGAAAAATTAGTAAAACAATTCTGAAGTTAAAGAAACCAAAAAAATCTTAAGTTGTGCAATAAGCTGAAGCTATTTACAGAATATTATTTGAAGAACTAATGAGATAGTACAGTGTGTTTCTACAGTGAGGCATTTAACCAAATGCTTCAGAAACGTCTTCCAGTGCTATATTCCTAAAGATTTTTAAAAGTTTAAATTGGTAACGTAATGTCTACTTCAGGCAACGCATCACTCAAATACAAATCCTAGGTTAAGTAATGTAAAATATCATAGTTATACATCGTATTTTCCCCTTGTAAACAGATTGTATAAGAGACATTACTGTGCTGCAGTCAAGGGAAGGAGTACACCTGAGATGTGTTTCATATCAGTATCTGGCATGCAAAGGGTACATGAAAATACATGTAGAGAGCTAGACAGGGACACAGGAATAACCAGCTGGTAGATAACAAATAAATCACCTGTTTGCAGAAGAAAAGATGGGCAATAGCAACAAGAAGATAGTACAGCAACGTCCTAGTTTCAGCAAGAAGAAACTATAGAAAATTCAATAGAGAAACAACCTGAACTTTAAATAATTTACTTACTTCTTGGTTGTCTCAGCAGTTTTACGAATAAGTGCCATGGTATAATCTTCATTCATACACATGGTATGTTCACTAATGCCAAAGTGTTCAAGTTTTGGTGTTAAACACTCATAGTCATCCATTTTGAGCATACATTTTGGTGTTTTGGGCAAAATACAGGGGGTATGTGTTTTTAGTGGAGTCTTGATTTTTGAATTTTCTTGATGTGAATTTGCTGCTTGCTGTCCATTTACTGCACTCCAAGGCCTAGAGAAAGCATATTGTGAAAGACCAAAATCTGAAAGTTGGGGGTTACGCAGCGGGTCTCTGGGCACCCGTGGGTTCTCAGTACAAGTAGGAAGGTGAGGTACATCATTTGCTTTTTCTTCATCAGATTTATTCTGGGCAGACACCTTTGAATCACTGTTAACTTCCTCTTCCTGCTCCTCTGTTGGAGAAAAAACAGAAAACGAAAACAAACCTTTAAAATAATAAAATAAAATTATGTCAGAAATTTCTCTTTTAGGAATTTATGAAGTAAGTTAGGAATCCTCACCCCTCCCCTAATAGTCTTTAAAAAAAAGTTCCTTCTTTCATTTTAAAACGCTGAAACCTGAAGGTAAAACAGATATCATGTCAGGCTAAGCTATATTTATAAACACAGGTCACACACTTATTGAATTATCTATTGTTAAATATTATTTCTAGGAGTAAATGAAACTAAAAGCTTCTTACACAAACATTTTTAATAGAATTTATCTCTGCATGGAACAGACACAAAGTATTAATCTTGAATACATTAATTTGGTTTTGCTTCATGCTATTTATATTATTTTTTTATTATTTATTGCAAGAGCAGACATTCATTAAAAATGTACAACAAATGGCAATGAAAACAGATTTTGGCCATTATTCAGAAAAAACACACAGAAGAAAGGTTACTAAGCAGTAACTAAAAACTCACAAAAGATTATTTTTCAGGTAACAAGAGTCCACTGCAGAAATAAACAAAGCTGTAACTTGTACATTTCGGTAGCTCTATAACCTGAAACGCCCCGAAGGATTTGTGAATTTCTGCATGACATAAGAAGCAGAGGAAAATATTTAAAATAATATGGCAGAAGTATTACCTCTGCATGTGTACTGGGATTACATGTGCAAATACACTTAGTTAAAAGATGTGTCTTAAAATAAATTAACCTTGTAGCTGTATTTGAAGCCCTCAGTAAAGGCATAGAGAGAAAGGGAAGTAAGCCGCTATAAAATTAGAACCTTTTGCAGTAGCTTTGTAAAATGCTTAATAGTTTAGCTCTGGGTGAATATGGTCCACGACCACAATGGTGTTTTTTGTAGTTACTGGATAACACTCAGGAGAAGGTTCAGGTGCACCTTGCCAAAGGCATCTGGAAGACTGATTGGGTCCTTGATGCAGAAAGGAATGTGTGTGGTACACACCGTGCTATTATTTTAAACTCATTTTGTACAGCTGGATTTTTCACACAGGTGTGCATGCAGTTTCTGACTGGATGAAGCATCTTCAATCCAGTGATCAAACTACTACTACTTCATAGACTATTATGTATCACCTAAACCCTGTATGTGCTTCTCTCATCCCACTTGTGCTACGCAGTGCATTAATTTAAGATTTTTCTCTACGGTGATTTAAGCTAATGAAGTAACCACATATGAATATGAACTAATTTAGATGCATCTACAGCAGTTTCTCAAGCATGAGAAGCTGAAGCAGCAGAGCTCTCCAGGTTATGAGAGTGTGTTTGCTAACACATTTTCTCAGTATAGCTATTAATGAAGAGAAATGCTAACTTAAAAGCAGGTCAGGAGAGCAGACTGTGAGCTTTTGGAGTTTAATTTATTCTTTGGGCACCAATCACAACAGAACCTTTTACCTTCAGGGTATTGTAAAGCAAATAACAGATATACTTGACCTCTTAATTAACAAAAACATACCCTTAGGAAACGAGAAACCTTTTAAGAAAGTTACATTTGTGTTCACACATTTTATTGCAGAAAATATTACCTGTAGAGACTTTGACACGTGGTTTGTAGCCATATTTCTGGAACAGCTCTCTTATTATTCCCAGATCTGCTGCATTTCTTTGCATCAATATTTCACTTGCCTTCATAAAGTCATTAATTTCTTGCCTTTCAGAACGACTCTTGCCAAGACTGGCATTAATATCTTCCTTTAGTGGAGGACGAAAGGAGAAATGTAACAATATTATTTTTCAAATCACCACTGTTGTTTTTTTTTTTTTTAACACATTAAGCATTTTGGGAACAATTAGTGAACTTCAATTCAGATGAGGATAAGCAACATGTTTAGGTCTTTCTTATACCCAAAAACTAGGCTAGAAAACATCAGGAATATACAGAGCATTAAGTGTGAAAAAACATACAAATATTAAATTAAGGTGACAGTTCACGGTATAACAATTACTTCCCAGTAACCCATCAAACAAAAACGTGTTTGTATTCCATTAAAAATAGGAGTAAAGTTACATAACAATCAGTTTTGGACATTAACTTCCACACACAAAGGATGTAGGGCAAAACAGCTGGTAAACAGAGTTTACAGCGTAACTTACCTCCCAGTTACTTGCACACATGTCCATTTCTAAAGCCTATTTTTCTACTTCTATTAAATAAACGAAGAACATTCTCCACAAGTTTAACTGAACAGCTGAAAGTGCAGACTGTCCTGGGAAGACTTCGTTTATTCCAAATGCTAGCCATTGAACAAAAACAGGTATGCCTCTTCCCAAGGGAGCTCCTGAACCCCCATAGCTATGCCCTGGTGTGGCTAGCTACAGCTTCTCCATTCACTTTGCCCCCTGCTGACCCAACTGATGACAGCAACTGCAAACTCATGAACTGGGCTCTAAATCACACGTAATTCTTGGATGCTGCCTTGTATTTCCACAGCCATTATGAGGACTTAGAGGTAAACGAATAAAAATAAGGGTCATTGCTGAATAAGAGTTGCATTGTGGCTTAAGGATCAAAATGAGTCATCAGTTTATGGACACCTCCCCATGTTTTTTCAAGAAGGCAGTGAGTTAAGTCATTACCTTCAGAGTCCTGATTTCACCGTGCAGGTCCTGCAAGACTCTTATTGGAGATTCTTCTTCGTAGTCTTTGATATACATGTTCACATAAAAGGGTTTTGAAATGAAAAAAGCCGGGTTAGTATTTTTTTTAGCATGAGTACATTGTACATCAGAATGTAATCTACGTTAGAGACCTATCTTAGAGAAAGAATCGAGACAGAAAATGAAGATAAAACAGTTCATACCGTGTTTATAACTGACTACCTTGCACTGCACGAGACTGCAGTTTGCACAGTACGTTGAATTACGCAGAGAAACCGCACAGGCTTCTATTTTAGAGTTGCAGCTAATATTGTAAAAAATTACCTGTAGCAGACATCACTGCAGTAGGTAGGTCCGTGGAGAGCAAAGCATTATTTTGCTAAATTTTCATCCTTACAGAGCTTGATTTTGAAATAATAATTATAAAATAATCTGGATACCACTAACAAATAGACAAACAAAAAGCTGCTTTCTTCTGCCTTATTTATATGCAGACAGGTCTTAGTATACACTTAAGTAGGCAGCAGTCAAAAGCTGATATTACTTCTTTCACTGGAAATTAAGATTAACGCAAATAAATAGTGCAGAAGAGGACACCTGCTGTGTGACAAGACATAGCAGAGTGATAAATTTAATTAGAGCCTTGAACTATTTATTCAGACAGAGAACAAGCCCTGAAAATGTGTTTTCCTGTCTTGATCCATTAAAAGGGTAAAAGCAAGAACGTGATTCCTGTTTTATCATACAGACTCAAATTTGATTTATGTATGTTGTGTAATAAAAGCTCACCTGCACACCCACAAAAGTGCTCAGAGACGATGGTAGGGAAGGGGGGGGGCAGAGCTAAGCCAATATGCAATGTTGTTTGTGCCCCTGGGAGCGCAGATTTAAGAATGGAAAAAAACAACTATACAACAACAGCTGGGGAGAGGAGTGAGAAGGGAGTGGTGATCTGGGGAGGAATAAGAATGGGAAAATAGGTGGGTAAGAGGATAAAAAGGGCTTGTCGCTTGTAAATGGTTAGGTGCTTGGTACTCTCATCTAGTTGTGCCCTGCCCCTGGTTGCAAAGTCAATTCTGTGTTCTTATTAAGTTCCTTTCTAATGTCTTTGCTGGGTGAGGGCTCTCTATGCTGTGTGCGTATATGGGCGTGAGAACAGCAGCTGGGTGAGACCACAGGTGGGAGTGCCAGGGTGTCCATGGTGCAGCTCCTGGGGTGAGTGCCTGTGATGAAGCTCGGGCTGGACCAGCCGGTAAGGGACTGAAGTCAGCAGAGGGGTGAGTGGGTCCCTGAGGGGCATGAGAGCACCTGTGCGTCCCTAGTGGGCAGAAGCTGGTCAGCCATCAGTGCCTGGGCAACGTCAGACAGCCGTGTGTGTGTGATTGCTGTCCCCCTGCACCCATGGGTCTCCCATGGAGCAGATCTCCACGCTGCAGCCCCCCCGTGGGTGGAGGAGCCCCCGGTGGAGCAGGTGGATGTGGCCTGGAGGAGGCTGCGGCCCATGGAGAGCCCCCGCAGGAGCAGGCCCCGGGCCGGAGCTGCAGCCCGCGGAGAGGAGCCCACGCAGGAGCAGGGGGTCTGGGGGGAGCTGCCCCCACCCGTGGGGGACCCGTGCTGGAGCAGTTTGCTCCTGGGGGATGGACCCCGTGGGACGGAGCCGTGTGGGAGCAGTTCCTGAAGAGCTGCAGCCTGTGGGCAGCCCCCGCAGGCTCAGTTCGGGAAGGACGGCATCCATGGGAGGGACCCCACGGGGAGCAGGGGCAGAGAGGGACCCTGAGGGAGCGGCGGGGACGAAGCGCCAGGCACTGACCGCAGCCCCCATTGCCCTGCGCCGCTCTCATCCCGCCTCACGCACTCACCCTCACCCTCATCCTCCCGGCGCAGAGCCCGCTCCAGCTGCCTCGCCTCCCTCTCCAGCGTGAGCGCCAGGGCGCGCAGCTTGCCGAAGAACTCCCCGGACACGCTCGTGTTTCGCTGAGAGGAGCCGGGGGGCGCCATGGCCGCTGACCCGTTCCAGCCGTTACCGGCCGCTGCCTTCAAACCCCCGCCCGCGCGCGCCATTGGCGCCGCCAGGCCCCGCCCGGCCGCCGCCAGCTCTCGCGAGCCGCGCCCCGCAGCGCCGCCATCTTGTGGGGGCCGCCGGGCCGGGGCCGGGGCCGGGGCCGGGGCCGTGCCCGAGGGGTGAGCGGGGAGCGGGGAGCGGGGCCGGGGCTCTCCTCAGGCGGCCCGGGGTGACCACACGGCGGGGTTGGGCACAGCCAGGGCTAACGAGGAGCGTGCGTGTCGCGGCTGGGCTTGGCTTGGGCTTTTCTGCCTCTGTCCCACCCCGGGGGTGAGGTCTGAAGCGGTGTTTGCGCGCTGAGTTTCTGCTGGTTGGTGTAACGCAGGGCTTTGGCTTTATCTGCAGAGTTGGTTTTCCCCAGCTCCAAAACAAGGGTATTGTCTTAGTAAGTTTATGGAGAGGCCATGTGATAATGCTGAGGAACGTACGGCATAACGAACGTATTACGTGATAAAAAGGGAGATCCGGAAGGTGGACCTGGACATTCGCTATTTTAACAGTGCAGATATCTGCTTGTGGCGTTAAGGGATGAAGTCAATCCTTTCTTTAATCCTTTCTTTAACAGTATTTGGCTGTGGTGTTTGTTTGTTTTTCAGGAATAATTTACAGAGGAAATTATGTTAAATATCAAAGATTTAACATCCTAATAGTACCTCTATTCCTTAAGGATAACTGAATAAACTCTCCCGTTAAATAAAAAAAAAAAAAAATCACTTTTCCTTTTCTGATCTTGTTTCCAGCATATCTGTCATTGTACTGTCTACTGTACGTAGTGGCTGTTTGCATGTACAGGGATCTGAATTGTAATTTATTTTTTTTAACATCTAGCTAAAAGGCAGTGTAATAAATACATGTATGTTTGTCATTTTTCTTGTTAACTTTATTTTTGTCCCTAAGGTAATGGGCGTTTCATGTTTGTTGTTTGTATTTTAAGGTACCATGTTTTTAACAACAGTATTGCTCCGGAAGAGAATTCCTGGAAAACAATGGATTGGAAAATACAGGCAACCAAGAGTGGTCACCCTTTCGATGAAGCAGGCAATGATCCGAAGGTTGGAAACTGAAGCAGAGAACGAGTACTGGCTGAGTCGACCTTACCTGACACAGGAACAAGAGTACAATCATAACAAAGAAGGGAGACGTGCAAAATGGGAAGCTCTCAAAAGCTCCTTGACATCTAAGTTCCCTGAGCATAGATATATGAGCGATCACTTGAACCACTTGAATGTCTCAAAGAAATGGACATCTTGAGTAACAGGCTGTACTTGTATGTGGCAGCCTGTGTATGTGCACTGTGTATGTGCACTGCCACGAAATATGCTGTTGTACCTGTTATGGTAACTTTGTAATACAGTGTAATATGGGCAGATAAGTGACAATTTGGTATGGTGTACAAAAATCTTACATTAAAAGTAATCATACAGAACAGTATTTTGTTTTCTTATTGTTCTTTGTAGAAGAATATAGTCCTTTCTGTGGCTTCAGGGCTTTTGCAAAAAACAGCAAGTTACCAACTGGAGCAGTGACTTAAACTCTCTCTGTAGCCTCACTTTTTTGAAAGCTAGAACACACAGGCTGTGTCAAAGGATTATTTGCTTGTACAGACCAGATGGCTGCTACTGGTCTCTCTCCCTTCTGAAGGGCAACTTCTGTATAATACCATACTTGAGACACAACTGAATCTACTTAATGAACTATCTCCCGTCAGGCATGTGAGGATCAAGATGAACCAGAGTTAGGAAGTTAGAGGTAGATGAAGCTGCAGCTAATAGAAGACTATAAAGTGGGCCATTTTTAAAACTTTCTGGAAAGAATGTGGTTGGACTTGATGGTCTTAGAGGTCTTTTCCAACCTAAATGATTCTATAATTCCATGATTCTAATTGTTGAATTTAAATAGCAGTATTATCATTATGGCACTGTCAGATTAAGTCTTAATTACCCTCACTTAGAAAACTATTCTGATCTGATTCTGATGAACTGCTGTTGATCAGCAACCTGATTTCTACATACTGTTTCGTGTCCTGAAGGAATATTATCAGCCACAAGCTAAGTTTTCTTTATTTTTCCTGTCAAAACCAAGTGACCTGGAACATGTGTCAGGAGTGAGTGTAATCTTAGGTTGTTGCAGCTAGAGTGTAAAAGTCATTTCCATCACCAGTTACAGGTATGTTCCCAGATACGTGGCAGTTCTTGCTGATCTAATACACACATGCCATTTTCAGATTATTTCACATAGTTTTATTAAGTCAATGTTGCATTCACTGATGTGTCAAATACATTAATATTTTATCACTTTTGAAAATAGGCCTAAAATAGTACAACTTTGTATTTAAACATGAATTACATTTCAGAGAAGGATGAACAGGTTCAACACTGATGTGTTCAAAGTCTCAAATGTGCTTTCTAATGGTTATAAACGGCTTGAGATAACATATGGAAAAATATACATATGGGCAAATTGCACAATGCAATTAAAAGATGAAGGAACTTCCAGGCAAAGTAATGTGATCTTGTATGTAATTCATTATAAAAGCCCATTTTAAAAAGTTACTTCAAGTATTAAACTATAAATGGCAACATGTTTGTTTTCTCTGTGCATAGGACTAGTCCTATCTGCAACATACAAAAAAATATAATAACTGTGTCATTACATGTATCTTACATTTAACCTGAAACTTAAATACAATTCATTACAGGTTTAGGCAGCACAATTAAAAATACCTGTGGAAGTAGAACAGCGAGGACATTGTCATTAGTGCAACTGTTGATAACCCTTGCTGGCAAATACAAAAGGAAGTGCAGTGAGAACCCAGGGGTGTTTAATTCAGGTAAGTTTAAAAAGAGGGTGAGGGGACAGGCTGAACGCTTTAACAACAACAGGACTAGTGCTTCTTTCTTTCTGTGATGTCTTTTATGGTCTTAAATACTTGCAGTTCAGAAAGATTTAAGTTTCTCACAACAAAGCTGACAGCAACAGGTTAGGGGACAGGAGAAATGAGAGAGAAACACGCTAAGCATTTAATTTGTCAGCTAAATAATGTAAACAGAAGGGAATCCGCATGTCACCATTAACACTTTGGTGCCAATAAAAGTGGATACTTCATCCCCAACGCATGTGCTTGACTGCTAAGCATGTGCTCTCTATTTCTTGTGGCAGGGCAAGGGGAAGGAAAGGTGGGGATACTCCCAAAAAAACAACGAAAGCAGTTTTGTAAACATCAGACTTAGCAATGTAATGGAAACAAGGTTCAAGTAATTGCTGCAAAACAAAACAGCCAAACACCAGTTTAAATCAGCATTAGCACTAACTACAACTTGCAGTTTCATTACATTTTGTGACAGTTATGTAATTAAGAAAAATGCGTATAAAAACTGTCTATATATACAAAATAAATTGATAGAAATGAGTGTAGTAAATGTGTTCAGTATTATAATAACATTATATGCAGCTGCTCTCTTTGGTGCCATTTAGGGAGAGAAGATCCTCTTATGTTGCATACCCAGCTATTTCATTTAATTTGTTTGATGTACTATGAAAAATGTATTCTTGATCTGCATTTACACTTAAAGTAGCTCCTTGGAACCTCTTTAAATATATACCTGAACCCCTCAATTACACATGACTTTAGCCAGCATCCTCAAAGAACACATACCATGAAGCTCAAAGGATTTATTTTTTTTTTAAATAAATATGATCAGTCTGTGCTCCAGATCTAGGCAGATCTGTTTTGTTAGAGTCGATGCTTCTCTTGGTACATCTGCCACAGACATTAATCCTGCTACAAATCCTGCCTTTTTTTTTCCTCCTCATGGGGCTCTGGTGAGCTACAACTGGACGAACTTCAAACTACAGCATGAGCGGATACTGAACAGCACTGAACTTTATGAAAACTTCCAAAACTCTCCAAAATTATTTACAAAGATAGAAAAGCAACACAAGATCAAATGAGGGAAGAAACTACCTGAAAAACGTAGGCATTTAACACTCTAGAAAACACACCTGGTTTCTAGATAGCATACCAAAAGAAGCTTGGTACTTCTGCATTACATGTTCAAAGGGTAGGTTTAACAAAAACGTTACCACGATTTCTACTCAAATCACTAAAAATAGAAATGTCAGGAGTCCTTCTAAAATAAACCTCTGAATATTTGAAGTTTGGAAGTGGAAGTTTTCAATCAAACATTTATGGTACATCTAACTTGTCAGTTATTAGAGAAACCGATACATGGTCCTGCCCTCTTCCCATCATATGCCTTTGGTAGGAACAGCAATTATGTGCATCTTTACAATCTGTAAATAAACCAATTGTCTGGGGAAAAAAATAATAGCTGAGGTTTCTAAAATTATTTTGAGGGACCTGAAAGCTTAAGTGCTGTTATTTTTAGCGATGAACGTAAGTTATTTCTAGGACTTGCTGACATGTAGCATAGAACCAGCATGTACAACACAACCCAGCACCCTACAACCGTTTTTGTTCTCAGGATCCATCTTCCCTTCCCACCTCCTCTCCTGGAAGTGTGCAGCAGCTCAGTGCATGGATGTGAGCCAAAAAGCCCCATTTTGTGGTGAGCTCCTACAGACCCCTTCCTCTGCTAGCAGCGACACGCGTGTCTGCTGGCAACTCAGCAGCCCAGCAGCTTTTTGTTCTTTACACCAAAGTTGGTTTTAGTTCCTGGCTTGCTCCTTCTTTTCGCCAGTCAGCATTCTGTGCTGCTCAGATACAGCACTGAGAGCCCTTGCTTGTGGCTAGGGAGCTGGCAGGACAGGAACTCAAAGACACAAGTGAAGCCACTGTCTTACCTTAGCATTGCCTCCTCCCTGGCCAGTGCCTGCACGGAAAACCTGGTGTTCACCATCCCCCTCACTGGGGAACCCTAAAAACAGTTCACCAATATAATTTGGTATTAAAAAAAATGAGGGGGGGGGGGAAGGGTGTGCATTTGGAAAGATCACATTTGAACCATTTTACTACATTTTATGTTTTTCAAGTGACTTCTCAGTAACATCTGCTTTTCCACCAACAGTAAGTCCGGCCTCCAGAGTATCCCAAGCACATTGCTGTCCTACTTTTGTCATTGGAAACGTGAGAGAAATCTGGGACAAAATGTATTTTGTATTCGCATCAAGATGTCAGAACCATCAGCTCTTGAAGAAACGCCACCAAAATATAAACCAATTTGCTACAGAACACACATGGATTTAGCCCAGCCTGCTTACCTGCATTTTTTTTTTCCCTGTAGATTAACTACCCTGGCTGAAGAAATCAAACAAGTTATATAGATGTTAGCCTACAGTATACATGCATTCATATGAATACATATGGAGCACTTTGGGGGGCTGGGAGAGGACAGTGGCTATACTGCTGGATCTGTGAGGTTTACCACATCAGAGAGATTTTGCTTCTAATTCTGCTAGGGAATGACTATGCATGTATTTATCTCTGCTGTAATACACTGATCCAGTAGAAGAGATTATATCCAGGGCCCTCAATTACAATTCCACCAGTGTTTGGGGCTGCACATTTTGGTATTTCGAGCGAGCAATTTGAGCTCACTGTCTTTCGTCTCTGTTCTCTTCCCAAGAAATTCTGCTGATGCATTCTCTCTTTGTGAGCTCAACATGTCAGTATTGCTGAAAGCTGATATTCAGATGAGCACTTTGCACTTGACATTTGAGGAAAAAAATAGCTAAATCTTCCAGATTAATGCATAGCAAACGTTTTTTAATTTTGAAAATTAGCAAATGCAAAATTTATCATACAAAGTTTGAAGACACATTTTGCAACATCTAAACATAACATGCGAAGTTTGGACCATTACTTCTGTGTCAACAATATTCAACATTACTTCTGTGTCAACAAAGTTTTGGTGTGGTAACACAAGTGCTAATGCTAATTTTCTCATAACTATTTGAAATTTGTTTAAATGGTACTTTAGAATATAAACTTGTAACTTTAGAACTTGTACTTTAGAATATAAACCAATAAAAACTTGTGCCTACATTAAAAAGACAAAACAAAAGTATAAAACAGTATTTATAAAATTTATCATACAAAGTTTGAAGACACATTTTGCAACATCTAAACATAACATGCAAAGTTTGGACCATTACTTCTGTGTCAACAATACTCCACAGTATCCAAAACATGCCCATAGATTCTTGAAGTGTTCTTCTTCCAGAAGAGTAACATTTAAGAAAATTTATACTTTCCAAAAACGAAGAAAACATTTGTTTAAGCCTTACAGTATAGTTGATACCCTTGTATTTCCATCATGAACATACTGGACTTAAGTAGCAACCAGTCTGGCAGAGAAACCAAACAGGTTTCCTTTGTCCACATCATCACTCCAGCTACCACCTTCAGTTTGTATCAAAACAGTTTACATCTATCTGTAATCAGCATCGGCTGAACATCAGAAAAGCTTCAGACAGTACAACTATTTTTCACGTTTGTCAGGTGCAAAACACCAATGACACACAAAGATGAAGTAAGTAGCTGTCTTCTCTACAGAGGAGCAAGAGAAAATGAACAAAATCATGTCCTTTGCTGTTGGTCTTGAGCTTACGATGGACTTTATTCCTCACACAGGAAAGACATTTTGCCGTTTGTGAACAGGGTACATCATTACACAAAGCACTCATCTTTAGCAGTTCAGTATCGCTTAAAATAGACTTGGAAGTGGCAGACTAAAGCACACAAAGTTTTGGTGTGGTAACACAAGTGCTAATGCTAATTTTCTCATAACTACTTGAAATTTGTTTAAATGGTACTTTAGAACCAATAAAAACTTGTGCCTTCATTAAAAAGATAAAACAAAAGTATAAAACAGTATTTATAAACCATCAAGAGTCCCATATAAAAAGCAGTACTCTTCCAGTTCCATTTGCTAACAACACACAACTGCACTAACCCTTTTCTCAGGGGTACTTTGCCATTTTGTTACTGCCTCATAGGGAACACTGTGGACATTAACAGAAAATGTAACAGTTCGTTCATTTCTTCTTGGGTTGGCTTTTCTTTGTGTGCTGAGAGGCAATTGTTGAAAAGTAATAATCCATGTACTTGCAGCTAAAAGACAGTTCACTTTGAGCTATGCTCTTGGTATGGTTAAATAAATCAAGTTAAAAAGATGAGGGGGCTCAATTCTATAGCAAAAAAGCAACACCAAGTAAAAGGCTTTTGCTTTGTTGGCATTGCCTTGTTCCATAGCACAGCCAGTGGAAGGAATCCTCAGTCCTGACATACTTGGAGAGCTACAACCATTATCACCCAGTCCCTTCCTTTCAATAAAACCCGGTGTTTGTGCTATAGACAGTTGCACTTTAGACTCATCAGCCACACTCTATGTCAATCCCCCCAATCCAATCCCTCCCCCTCTTCTTTATTTTTATTTTTTTTCTTCTTTCTTTCTGTTCTCTGCAGAACCTGCTATGGAAGTGGCTTCTGCAGTGCCTAAGGTGTAAAGTTTGCCTGTGAGGAGGTAGGAGTCCTTGCAGATCTACCCCCACCACCGCAGCATAACAGAAATGCATAGTTCCCACTCTGGACCTTGTGCATCCAAGCAGGGCACTTCAGGATTTGGCCCTTTGGTAGCAGTATATATATAATTCAGTGCTGCATAAATGCACGTTAAGAATCTTAAGGCATGTCTTTACTTCCCTGCTCTGCAATAGTGCTTACAAGAATCCATTGGACTGTGCAGAAACTTGAATTTCTTGTCTCTTCCTAAAATGTTCGTGTTCCATTTTTTTACTGATCAACTTCTTCCAAACAAAATTAAGTAATATTCAAGCACAAAATGTGTTGCAGAAACCTAACAAAACAAAACAAAAACTCATTAGCGGAATTGCACCATTAGCTTTGAAAAAACCACACAAATCATACTGCATTACAGGAATATCTAGATAACACAGGTATTTTACTGCCTCCTGACTGAGACTGCAGCTAAGATAACTTCAACTCATGATTAGCCTTCTGGGAGGTGTTTTCTTCTTTTTTTTTTTTTCTCCTTCTTCTTTTAAACCTCTTATGTTTTATAAGATTATCTCCACTAAGAACGTCAAATCCATCACCATTGACCCGTGACTAAAGTCTCTTGGATGTCTGGTTGGCAAGAATTGCTCATTCATTTTTAATTAAATTGACACATCTGGAGACACAAATTATACAATTTGTGTCTAGGTGAGTCTGGGGACTGCTGGCTGGCAGATTTGTCTTCTTTTCTGTACAATGATGTGGGAATTATACTGAACTCAAGCCATAAATTCGATTGCTTCTACTGCATGCCACAGGCATAAAAATGAAAAAATGAAAAATACAGCTATCAGTTTGCTACAAGGCATAGCAAAGCGCATGGAATGGATATTTTGGATCTCACAGCTATTGCATGGCTGCTTCCAATTGTAGGGGACTGGAATTAACAAGCTAGGCGATCAGAAACCAATCAGATCCAACTAGACTCAGAACAGCTGAAACCCTGTGGTACTGAGTGAAGTATTCCTTGAGATAACACGTACCAAAACGCTTTGTGTTGGGTGTGACTGTGACTCATTTAATTATACAACTTTTAAGTCTATGCAGCTTGGGGAAGTGGAATACACTGCACACCATCTTCCTTCATTACATTTGTCTGACTTTAGGATGAGAGGGAGCATGGAAAGGGAAGTCACACCAAACTATTACCAGTTAATAATCTGGTCTAAGCTGTCAGTCATGCTCCCTCTCTAGGTCAGTGGACAGAGGGATTAAGTACATTCTATAGTACCCTGTCAAAGACTGCTGGCATGAACTGATCTCAGAAAGTATCTATTCTACTTTTCATAGAAAGGAAAGGACTGAATAAACTGTTTAGATCAGATTATATTTTATATAGCTAGAGGCTGAAAGGAATCCCTTACTAAGGGACTCATTTGAACATTTATACGAAGTGTCAAGAAAAGTACTACTAACTAATTTTAGTTATCCCTCGTGAAGACTTTTTAGATAGACTATTTCTTAATTTAAAAAAAAAAAAGAAAAAGAAAAAAGATGATCCTAAAATTTAAGCTTTAAAAACTTAAAGACTGTTTTCTCTTCAAAGAAAATGGCACTTCCTTGTAAGTTCCCTTTGTTTCCAGCTTTTGCTGCACTTCTGTGTCATGGGTCACAGAGAGGCAATACAGATTTCCTCATGCAGGCCCTTCTACAACTCTTTAAAAGAAACAAAGGGAGGTGGAGGATAACAACTTAGCCCTCAGCATCTATGGTTGCTAGCTGTCCAAATCAGATCTGTTCCTCTTCTAGAAATAAAAATTTAATAGGAGTTTATAAACTCACTGCAGCATGAAGTCAACATAAAAAAGAGAAATTGAATTCAGTCACTGGAAATACACCAAGGCAAGCAGCAGCATTTGCTACATTTCCCTAGTGCAAAGTGTGCAGTGTGCACAGAAGCTCTTACACAAAAGAAAATCACTGTTAACGTGTCGATGTGTCACAAGTGACACAAAGCAGCCCAGATGTAGACACCTATAGTTAGTGACACCTTCATTCCTTGTGCACGCACTTTCTTGAAGTACAAGAACAGAGCATGGTAAACCAATATACAAAAACAATATAGTTAAGGGGCTATTACTTGAGAGAGTATCAAGACTTCCATATTGAAATTGCCTGTTTAACAGATGAGATTCTTTTCTGTGGTCGGGTAACAAATGCAGCATTACACACTTCAATGTAAATGACAGGATTAGGCCAACTCATCTTAGATCTAGCCAACTAATGTTTCCTACAGTACAGCATTACTCCCATTCTCGTCTTCTGGAGAGCCATTCTGAGCTTTATGCAGACTTTCCTATGACTCATCCAACATCAGAGGACTTCTCTGCACTCCATGACTAGTGACTTTTAACCTCAAGATGTCTATTTTAGTTTACTCACATGTATAACGAAATAGCAATCAATGATGTTAGTCTTACCTGTTTCTCATTGAGATGGTTGGTTAGTAATAAGCTGAGATCAGCTTTCCAATGAAACTATAAGATGCTTTTTTGTACCTAAAATATGAGAAAATCTCAATTGTGTGTTTTTTTGTTGTTTTTTTTTTCCAGATTTGCACAGCAAGTACCAAAGACTCCAAACCAGAAACCATGCTTATCGTGTTGTACCTATTTCAGATAAATATTTTCCTCCCCCCTAACAAATATAATCAATCCAAAATGTCTCAGAAGAGGGAGCTAGAAAGCCAGAGACACAAGTTAACCTCAACTTATAAACACGCCGACTGGATTATATGTAACATGTTGTCCTCTATTTGACTCCAACCAATTCCTAAGGACTTCTTAGGCTTAAAAAAGAACAAAACAAACCAAACCAAAAAAAAAAAAACACCCACAAAACAAAACAAACACAATAAACCAAACACCCCACCCACCATGAACAAAATGACAGAGTAATCAGAAATGTTATGGTGCAGTCTACCTTATTTAACATTTTCCTCTTCAGGGTCACTTTCTACCCATTGATCGTCACTGGCTAGCAATCGAACTTGTGATTCACTGAGTGGTCGAGGATGAAAGGGCTGACTGGCTCCAGAGCTGAAAAGCAAGCAAAGTCAACAGGAATTCTGTAATTGCAAGAGTTGCTTATTTCAGACGTTTCTAGATTGATAGGCAAGAAATGGCATGCTGACAACAATGTTACTGCCACACAGTTACAAAGAAAACTTAACCAGCACTATCTGGAAGAACAACTTGATGTTGTATTCCATGACTAAAAGCTAGGGTGTGCTGCTGAACATCTTAATGCAAAAGGCTACTCTGCTGTTTGCACAAGGGTACTGCTCTTGTGTAAATTCCACAGCTTGCGTGGTACTGGAAGCAACTTCTCAGTCTTGCCTTTGCACCCCTTGCTGCCTGATAACTCATGTGGCTGCTGTTGACAACAACCTTCAGCCATTCACCAAACACAGAAGCCTTCCAAAATTACGTAAACGTCCTCAGAAGTTTCATGTACTCATGTGTCCTTGAATCTGAAGCAAGCTTCCTGAAAATACAAGCCATGCAAATTTGGAGGTTTAAAATGTAACAACCTAGCAGAACTCCACTGCTCCAACCCAGCAATAGCCACATTATTTGCCTCTCATGCAAACTGTGACTCAGCATCCCTTGCTTAGGCATGCTGGAGGAAGTGAAATGCAAGTGGTATTTACCCATTATTTCATTCAAAAAACATATCTTAATAATGCTCCATGGAAAAAAATACTTCATTCTTCCCTAGGACTTTTTTTCTTCTTGTTAAAAGAGCCTGTAAAGTCTTTTACTTTCACTACTGTTCTGTTTCCTTAGAGCCACATCCTCTTAGAAGTCTAAAACCAGAAATAGCCCTTCTGTATCAAGCAGCATCACATTTATTAGATTTGATTTACCCTATCCTTCTCTGAAGGCTTACAAATTCACTTTGAACCTGATAATAAGATTAAAAATTAAAAAAAAAAAATTTTTGAAACATTTTTTCTTAAACAGATGAATTATGGCACAGTACAACTTAAGTGCAATAGTTACCTTTCGGCAGGTTCATTTTGGCTTGAGACAGTTAGTTGCTCTGGATCCATAATCACCAAACGAGTTGGAAAACTACACCCATCGCCCAAACTAAACCAGAAACAAAGATTCAAATCACTGTTTGCAGTTGACAGGCTGGAATCAATTATTAAGTGCAATGTTGAACTCCAAACTTGAGCAAGGCATTCCTACCACTAAACCCCATAACCAGTTAATTAAGCTTTGGAGCTCAAACAATTCCCACCCTACCGCTCAGTGTGGGCTGCTGAGCACAGCACTTGCCTACATATTTCAGAAACAACATCGTGTTTCTCTAGAACGTAGCCCTGGCTTCTCCCAAACCACTGGGCACAGGTAGTCAGACTATCCAGTGTTTATAATCCCAGAAGCACAAACAATATTCTGGTGGTCATCCTTTTTTCTTCCTCCCATCACTGAGATCAGCTAAGCCTTCTTTTGAAGCAAATTCAGTCATTCAGGGAAAATACCCATCTGTAATATATCTTCCACCTTTTTTTTTTTAAAAAAAATCACGTGAAAAGTCATGTCAATTGAGCAAACGGCTCAGCCAACTTTAGATCTTGTTATTACCCCTGCTGTTTTTTTTCCAGACCTCAGTTTGGCAAAAAGCTTCACCCACATTTTAAGCTGATACACAAGCCTCCAAAAGCAGTGCTGAAAAATGGCACCTACTTTGTTCTGCTGATTTTCTGGAGTGGTTGGAGTGAGCAACAGGTCGGTCTTACTTTACTGAGCTTCTCAGACATTCGCCTGCAACTTCCTAACACCAGTTCAGATCAAGTTTTAAAACTGCAATTTTCCAACATATCAACATTTTTTTCCCCTGCTGCTTATTTACATTCACTTCCTCAGAAGGCTTTTAATGAAAATGTCATGTACAGCAAAAGAAAAGCTGTCAAGTTTGTTGGGAATAAGAGGGGGTGTTTTTAAAACTGATGTTGTTTCAGTGCAGCTCAAATTCAAAGAGCATTTGTATCTCCCCTGTACCATTGATTTCTGCTTTGTAACCAGGCACTAACAGTACCAACCAAAAGGCGTAGAATTTTTGAAATACAATTCATAAATCTTTCCAAACTTCTGTATTTAGAAGGCCCTTGTAAAGGAGGCTCTCATTGCTAAATGAAAACCCTGTGCAGAGTCTTCCTAGTTTTCTCCTCCAGATTTTCCTCATGCCAATCACATAAGATTTCCAAATCAGCTTTCCAATTGTGCTTCATTTTTTTCAGAGAAAGGGAAGCAAGATGCAAATTAATCAATCAATTTATTCCCTAATTCATTTCAAGTCAGACCACACACCTGGTAAAAATAGGGAGCAGCCAATACTTCTTTTCATCTCCAAAAACCTCCCTTAGATTTTTGCCATATCCAAGCGAAAAGCCGTTTTCATCAGGTCCATTTCGAAACATGGGTGCACGGTGTGATTCTGGAAAAGAAAAACATGCAACTTTAGAGCAATAAGCAGTCAGAAAAAAAAAAAACACACAAAAAAACAGACTCAGACTTCTCTACTGTCAGAGTCTCAGGAAAGCTAAGACTATCTTGATATGTATTATGGGGGAAAAATGATTGTCACCTGAAGTAATAAAAAAGCATTAAAAAATCTAAGCATTAAAGTTCTCGTAAGATCAGTCATCTTTCTCTCTTTACATTTAACTTAAGGTCTGAGGCAAAGCAAATTACCATCAGCATGCTGAAGATAACACATCCTTACTTCACTGACGGCTCTCTCTCTTTGGCCTGTGCATGTCTGTGAGCAGACGATCTCTTCTGCACAAATTAGCAATTTACCATTGGGCATTACTGTACCTAAATTCATACAGGACAGGTTTTTCCCACTCTGCCCAGGGCTGAAGCCAAACTAAGAGCATACCACAGTATCAGAGAAAGATGAGATCTATTACATCAGAGAAACAGACACCATGAGGTACAACAAACCACCTAAACTTGACCAACCTACTATTTACCTAGTCAGACAGGTTACACATTTGGCCAAGAACCAAGGGGACTCATTCCTCTCTCCATACCAACACCTTGTCTTTTCACAATCATGAACCAGAAAGTAAATATTGATTGTGCAGTCAATGACCAACAATGACTTTTGGGCAAGGAATGTGCTAATTTTGTTTTCAAAGCTAAGAAAGATACTGTGAATGTTCCTTAGCTGTAGATACATAGAAGGAAAATGACTTGGCCCTCCTGTCAAGCAACTAAAAAACTCCTTTTTGTCCACTGAAAAATTCTAGCAAGCAGGAAGTAGTATCTCTTTCCATTAACTCATTTACTTTTGGGGACTGAAATTTAACTTCCAACAAGAAGTAGAACACTTTGACTTTAGTTGTGGCAATAACCACCAGAGCCCTTAAAAACAAAAAAACAAACAAACAAAAAAACACTTTAAAAATGCTTCAGCAGGAACTTAGATACTTTAACTAATGCAAGTAACTTCCTTACACCAATCAATGACATTTAGAATGTTTAGGCACAGAAATTACCTGCAATCCGTACTCTTTTATTACTTCAGAAACATGCATCAGTGTTTCCATTTTTCTTGCAGTGCTTTTAAAAGTCACTTCCTAATACCAAGGTCCACCTTCTCTCACAGGATTTTAAGAATATTCTTTCAGATTTGGAGCAAAATGTATTATTATATTCATACACAGGACAACCCTCACCTCAGATGGGGCCACCGAGCTACTCCAAGTATTGTAACAACAGGGTAACCAGCAAATAGCAATTCTGTTAGATTACTTGACACTATATAAAAACCACAACAAAAATACACCTCATTAGTCTCAAAATACATATAAAACCAAAAATTTGACATTCATCATGAATCTCCACACTCATCTCCAGCAGAGTATCTACTACACTAGGAAACACAAGACAAGGTTTGACCTTTTTTGCTTTCACCAAGAATTCTTCTTGCTGTACAGAATTTTAAAGTGAAAGCTTATCCTCCCGTTATCAGCAACTTGTTTTTCTGGACAAGGAACAGTTCTGTACTCCAATTAACTGACCTATTGTTGATCTGTTTTTGCCAACTAGCCAGCAGTGGTAGCTGAAGAGCGACAGTATGCCGATGAAGGCTATGGCTGCCACAAAGAAAAGGCATAGTATGTGGTATTTTGCATAGGCATCTGTCAATTCTTTCTGGGGAGAAAGAAAGAAAGAGATTAACATGTTAACACTTCTTCAGCAGTTAATGCATTATCATCACCAAACATTTTCTGCTACCCCCAGTCTGCTATAGGTCTTTCACCCCATTTTTCACAAAGAAAAGCAGCACAAGCAGGGCCTTCCTTTCATGTCACGTTAAATCAGTGTGTATATAACAGCATTTGAAGGCTGATGGGTACCCCTTCCGTCTGTCTTTAGTTACGTGAGTGCATGTGTTCATTTGTCTGCTAGTTCTGTATATAACCAGGTTAGTTTTCTTAAATGCACAGCAAGGGGCAAGTGAAAAAAAAAAATCCTTTACTAAAAAATGTTCACTGTGCGGCCACAGCCAAAGAAACACTGAAAACACATCCAAAATTGCTATTCTTCAAGAGAAGAAGATACAACGAAAACTTCCAAACCCTTTCCTGGCAACTTAGTAATACTGAAACTACCTCTGAACTGGTGAAAGGAATGTGTATGGGAAGTGGCTCAGTTATATTGTGTTTCCAAGGCTGAACAACTCCTAGACAAGATCAGTTTCCGGGGACTGCACTTTAATTTTTGATAACCTCTCAGGTTTAAGGTTTAAGAAACAACCAGCATGTACCTAGCAGAACAAATTTGCCGTCTCTGACAAGGCAGAAGTTATTCACCAGAATATCTATGTAAAAAACAACAGTTTCAGTCCAACCACCAAAAAATAACCTCCCACCCACAGGCGATAGTCAATTCCACCCCCAGCCCCAACCATATTTAGGCTTGCACTTTGAAGAGGCCAATAGGATTTGTAACAATACTATTCTAGTTCTATATCCTCAAAATCACAGTACTTTTAAGCAGCTGACCTTTAGCAGCACTATGAAAGCAGAGATGCTATTTTTATTCAGCAGTTTAGTTAGCATTATTGCCATTACTTTTTCCATTAGCTCATTCAGCATACACACTTATCCGAGGCTTATTTTTTTAGACTATCTAGAAGACATTTCGATTAAGATCAAGTGCATACAAGTATATCTACATCCACATACACTGCCTATATTCGTAAGCAAAACAGATAACAGGTTTTCTCCCTTTCAATCTATTTACACCATAGTTTGGTGTAAATAGCTACTATGAAGGATTGGATTAGGAAAACTACAGTAGGAACATTTTTAAGTAATTATATCAATATCGAATTTTACCTTTGGACAATTCTCTGCAGCTTTCCTGCGGCAAAGCTTTGCGCAAACAAAGACAATTTATTAAACACTAATATTATGTTAAGAGCAAGTGTTTGAAAACAGCACGAGCTTTGTTAAGAAAAATGGTTGGTGTGCACACGTGCCCTTGGACGTGCCAAGTTCCAACGCCCATCAGCAGCCTGAGCCCCCGTTCTCCAAGAGAATGGAGGACTGAGTACACAAGAGCACATGACTAACTCCCAAGGCGTGTGATTTTCTTCTGAAGTCCTGCTGTTCAGATTGGGGCTGGATCACTTTCAAGTGGTTTCTTTAGCCTGAGCAGCGTGACTGCACTGGGTGCCTTCTTTACTAGCTTCCTCCCCGAGTAAGGTTTATGGTGACACTGTCTACGATGACACCATTCATACAGCTCTATAAAGCTAACAATACTCCAGAGAATAAGAATAAACCATAAAGCAATGGTTTATAAATAAGTAATCTGACTTCAGAACATAACTATTACCATTAAATGTAGGTTCAGTCAAAAGCACAAAAAATAAGATACCATTCCTTCCATGACTTTGTTTAAAAAAAAGCAAAGCAACCAAAAACCATCAACAGCAAGATGTAACACATCAATACTGTCTTTTCTTCCCAGTGTCCTTCAATACTGAAAATCGTGAGATATTTTCAGTGTAACATCTGAAATTCACCTAGTACTTCAGAAAAGAAAGAAACAGGAAGGCTGAGTTTAAGTTAGACTTTAAATTCCAAATTTTAAAGAATGTTATTAACCACCTTAGCCAAGATGCTAGCACTTCACAAATCTGTCCTACGTAAGCTGTATGGCTTTTCAGTAAGACTGCTCTGTGCAGAAAGCCTAGGGAGAGCCAAAGCTTTTACCCTGGAGTCTGGCATGTATTAACAGCATTTTCAAAAGTGCTGGCTACCCTCTGATCATGCCAGAGTAAGAAAATGATAGAGTCCAGCTGTTTGAACTGCCATCTAAATTCAGCTTATCTACTGCCTTTATTTATTTATTTATTGGCTGTAGTTTTGCTTAGACAATTTGTGCAACAGTCCCTCTCTTCACTGCTGGAGGGAAACAAAGTGTTTTGCAATCCCCTGAAATGAAGGCTAGCAAAAGACATACTTTAACTTCTTCTTACTCCTAAGCTTAGTGTTAAAACTGTGATTCCTCTTCCTACCTCTGAGCACATTGTGGTTTTCCTGGAAAAGGTGGTTACCGCATTCATTTTTCTAACTTCTTGATGTCATACATACACCCAAGCAGTCGTGCTTGCCAATACTTCACCGCCACAGTTTGCAATTTACATAAAAACAACAAAAGAAAAAAGCAGAGCTTCCAGGTTCAGGCATTTCACTACACAATCGTAACGAGAGTGAGACTATATGCAACTAGATCCTTAAATACTACTAAGCACCGCCAAGTATTACTTATAGGACTCTTCTGGAACTACTTAAATGAAGTAGTTCTCCATGGACAATTCTCAGGCCCGTTGATTTTGAAGCTCAGAAGAGCAGTGACAGCTTAGTCTTTGGGTCTGGGCCAGAAAATACAACTTACTTTCAGTTGCATCTCCCTAAAACAGTAGGTCTATAACCTGGAGAAGGATTTTTTTTTTTTTTTTTTTAAATCATACATCATTAATTTGCCTGATGCCCTGGGAACATTCTCCTCTTCCGACTACACAGGTGGAGCCACTGGCTCTAAGTTCTTGAATGCCAGTTGCAGAACTCAAGCATCTTTCAAAAAAGGCTAATTCTTCCCTGGATGGAAGGGTGCAGCCTGTGAGCGCTTATCACAGACTTAATCACAGCTGTGTTCTAGCAGCACATTGCTGCTAGAACACAGAACATGCTGTTCTTCTCACAGCATGTGAGAAGAGTGAAACTTCAGTCATTAGTTATTTAAAATCTGTACATTTAGCAGCAGTGCAGAAGAGACTTGTGACTTGTAGGTGGGAGAACTTCAGAGCTTACAAAGGGAAATGATTTGCACAATAAAATTTGGTCTGCTTAGCACACATAATAGCCTGACGGCAGTCACTATTCTGAAGGGTCCTTCACAAACTCCTTCACAAGCACTGGGTCATTTGAGCATGTATGAAGTCACTTAAAAAATAATAAGAAAAAAAAAATACTGTCAGAGCTCAGCTTGTTACTCATCTTAAATCTAAAGAAACTCAAACATCTAGTATACACCCCTGTGTGTACAGACAGGAGGACTCAGTTCTAACAAATGACCTGGAATTACTTTTTCAATTTTTAAATAGAAGTGGAGTTTTTCAGAAGTATGTACCATCTGTCCCGGAACACATACCATATCCTTAAATTAACTATGCTCAGGATTGCCAAAATAATTTGGAGGACATTGAAAGACACTGAAAACAGCTGGAAAAATGTGCAGGTTTCAAGGTGGGAGGGAGCACAACAAAAACGAGAGTGGATACAAACACACTGGGAAGTGCTACCCTGCACTGTGTAAACAAGGCATCGAGAACTGGGCGTTCAGCCAGGACTGGTGCCTGTGTCAAATGCATTTTGTTAAGCAGTGGATTTATCTGCTTATCTTTAACAACTTCCTAGGTATTAGAATAAGAATTTTATGAGTACAGGAAAAGGAGTTACGAGTGTAACAACAACAACGTGTCACTCGTATTCCCTTGATCCATACAAACCAGATTTAAACTCCCACAACAGAGCGTAAGCCTGTGGTAAACACTTAGAGCCAGCATGGCTGTTCCATCACGGCATGAACAGTACTAAAACCTTTTGTCAGTACTTCTGCACAGAGCATGAAAGATGCTATGAAAGTCTTGCAGGTGTGACAGATTTTGTTTTCCATCAGAGACCGTGCATGTCTCATAATATTTGCAAGTATCTGCACATACATGTTGCTTCTCTAAACAAATACCATCAACAGTGCAAAACAGTAGACTGCTAAAATTTGTGTAGGGAGCATGTACACCCTTAAAATTACTCCAACTTCTGAAGGTTACATTCCAAGTATTTCATCTTCTACCTGGCAATGGCTATATACGCTTTCTCTGAAAACATTTATAAGGAAGCAAAAAAGAAATGCTACCTTCTGAAAAGGAAACTGTAACATTTCTGACAGTCAAGCTATAAACAAACAAACAAACAAACAAACAAAAAACCAAACAAATCTAGAGAGCCCTAATAGTTATCTGGCTGATGCTGTAGCAACCACTGCTCAGCATTAGCAACAGTGAAACCATCTACATGCAGGATGTATCTGCTGGCCACTCTGATCTACAGATGTAGAGAGAAGTTTCCAGGACTATTCTGTAGTCACCAGCACCCACCTAAATGCTTACATACTGGAGCCGTATTAAATTTTGCAAGTTCACATAATTTTGGTGCTACCAACTCTTTCTGGAATTCCACTTTAATCAAGCTATTACAAAATCATAGGAATATTAGCTTTGTGGAATGAGTCTTTTAGTATGAATGACTCAGAGATCTGATTATAAGAGCCTGCTATCTTCAGATTTCGGCTTGGAAGTAACAGGAAAATGAAAGCAACAAATGCAAACACACAGCTACCATTTCCTGTTGTCACAGTTCAGAAGTAGCCCATTCTTGCATAAAACATTTTAAGCAACTAAAGCATTAAAAATATATCCCTCTTAAGTTCACTTCCTCTGCTCAAGAGTCCACTTCTTTATCATGTCCAATGGGCTTTGGAATAGGCTTGCTGCAAATGTTGGTATTAAATGTTCGTTGTGGTCAGATGTCCTACTGACTCCCATTGCAGTAACAGCTATGAAGTGAGGTGACAAAGCAAATTCATTTTCTTTGCTCAAGCACTGACTGGTAAATATGTAGGAGTGCATCTACAGTTTCATTGGAAATTGCATTCAAAGCACTGGAAAGCAGCCAGGCAGATGTTTGGAAGTGACACATTCACAAATTAAAAACTTAACTATTTACAGTCAAGCAAGACTGAACAGCAGAATCGGATCATTTCATTTGCAACACCTGTTAAGCCACAGCTCTGGGTGATAAATACACCTGTGACTTTCATCTCACACGATACTGAAAGCTCAGTTCCCACACGCTGCTCTGCAGTGATGGGTTGCTACACAGAATTGAGAGACTAAGAGAAACGCAGTACTTTGGCAGATCAGACCCACAGGCTCAGATGAACACAAACAAATGTGTCTGCACCATTTATCTTACCTGTCTAGTGACATCTGTCTCAAAGTACAGCTGTTCTGAATACATGATCAAGCTTCTCTTACCCTGACATGGCACTTTTCTCCAGTAAAGAGTCTTTCTTTTGCTACAGATAATTACTGCTCTTCACAGCTACAGCAACAGCAAGTAGCATCTAAGAGACACGTGCTGCCATTTATTTATAAACATGTGATGGAAAGCCTTCCGCTTAACAGGGATTTTTTCCCCATGTTAGTTAATGGAATCTGATTAAGAGAATTCTGATGCTAGCTCTTCTGTCTCAAGAGACTGGAAGGCACAGTACGAGGTTTCAGAGATGAAAGGAAGCATCAGAAGATGCTCTCTTCAGCCTGGAACATAACTGCAACAAAACTGATAGGAACAATGACACATGACATGCAAGGATGTTTACCTTTCACATATATTCTACTAAATCTAGTAAGGTGCACATATGTGTATCTATTATTTTATCTATTACTACTGATAATGGTTACAAGGAACACAGATATCATTAACACCATACTTAGCATTCTGCCCGTATCAGATCAATAAAACCCGCTAGTATGAAGTTCACACATGCCTACGTAAGGATTCCAAAACAGAGACTAGTGAGTTCCCAAAAGATTCACCTGCCTTATCCGATAGCAAAGTAACCACAAAGATACAAGGTTATTGTATTTCATATCTGTTGGTATTCTGATGTATACGTGTGTGTATCCGTCTAAACATACACACATGTATACACGTACATACACACGCGTAATTGTTTGATAAAACCAGGTCTTTCTATATCTACTTATCTGTAACCAATAATCTCAAAGAAATCTGAGCTGTGACATTCAATTTTGATGGAGCAGAGAAACCACAGTGTCCTCATTGGAGCTTCTTCCCCCAATTACTCATCCTAGGCAGTGTAATAAATTTAACTCATTAATATTCGGAAGGTTCTCCTGCTTCAGTCACTTCGATTGATGCTGTTAATGGTAATGAACTATGGAACAGAGTAAATGGTGAGTGACAACATGCTGAGGCAGCCTTCAATAAACGCATGCAAGATTAAACAAACAAACACAAAAAAGCCTTAGAACTTACTGTCCAGAACTTTATGAAGTACTGCAAGACTGTAGCAGCAACAAACAGACAGTACAGTAAGGAATACATTAAAAACAGGAGGAAGAATTTGTAGTTAGAAAACCCCACACAATTATTCACCCTAGAAGAAGAGGAAAGAGAAAGAGGTTACTATGATATACCAAAACAAATAAATAAATAAATAACAGTACACTCAGCTGTTTTTGCAGAGCATAATGTGTATGATGTCAGTAGTATGTCCAAAAGAGTTTGGCACTAGTGTTTCAGAAGCATTTTAAGCCATTATTTTGAATGAAGCCTCTTTCCTCAGGCTATGTTAGCTGGGCCCCTCCCACAAATTTTGTTCCCTCCCAAGAATTTCTACAGGACAAGGCATGAGCTGTCAAAGCATTAGATCATAGAATCATAGAATATCCTGAGTTGGAAGGGACCCTTAAGGATCATCAAGTCCAACTCTTGACACCGCACAGGTCTACCCAAGTTCAGACCATGTGACTAAGTGCACAGTCCAATCTCTTCTTAAATTCAGTCAGGCTCGGTGCAGTGACCACTTCCCTGGGGAGCCTGTTCCAGTGTGCAACCACCCTCTCTGTGAAGAAATGCCATCAGTCTCTTTAGGAAGCATCTCACATACTAGGAACTAATGACAGCGACTGCAGAAGATAATACAAATCTCTCCATCAATTTCAGTGGATGTTGCTTTTGTTACAAAAACACTTTCAAGTCAACTACTGATAGCAGTATCTTTGCAGCAACAGCAGATAATATTTTTACTGACTACCAGTGAAAACAAACTGCAGAAGAGTAACCATCTGAGGGGATGTTATGTATCATCTAGAATCAAGAACTGATTTTCACAACGTAGTGGTTATCGCCTCTTCTGTTGATAACACCACCAAACTAAAAGAACTGCCATTTCTCATAGGTCTTCTTATCTCCATGGTTTCTCTGTATAAGGAAAAAATGTATGGTTTGGGCTGCTGGGCCTACAATGCTAAGTTGCAACACACATTAGGACCAAAATTTATTTTCACATAATAAAGCCTCAAGAAATTCTGTGAAAATCAAATTTTACTTCAAAGTTTCATTTTCTGAAGCAGCATGTAGGAGCTAATTAATCATTATGACAGTCTTTTTTTTTTTCTTTTTAAATAAACTTACCACGGACAGTGGTGGTCCATTTTTAGTACACATCTGAAAAAAGAGTAGAGGTTATTTCCAGCAAATTAAAGCAAAATGTATATTTGCTTTCTAAGACATATGATTTTACTTTACTGTTTGTGTTTTTTCTTTTAATTGTAATGTCCTCACTGAAACTTTTGACCATTCTTCTGCATTCATGCTATGTCTCCACTTTACAGTGACCATCCTTTCAACCAAAAGGACTAAGTGAGATACGAGAGAATTGAGAAGAGAGCCTCTTAAATTAACATGCGGAGCATTACTGGGCAATACTTAAACCATATTATTTATAGTTCATTAAGCCACGCTAGTCTTATGTGAGCAATGAAAGAAAACAAATCCAAAGGACCCTTCGCAGCTGTGTGGATAAGGTATGTCAGCGGGTCATTCATTCCAACTAAGTCTACCTTAGGGCTATTTTTGTTACTTTTTTGTCTGTTCCTTGCTTGTTTGTTTATGGTAATTGAGGGGGAAAAAAACAGCACAGTGGGTAAATTGAATAGTTCATAGGCTATTTTCATCCAGTTTTTGTATAAAGCCGGATGCTAGACATTTCAGACAGACATTCATTTGCTAATAAATTTGATTTTAGCCAAAAGATGCGCATTAGGTTCTTTAGTTAAGTAGATTTCCTCAAGCTCAGACATACAAAGTCTCACTCACAGATTCAGCACCCTTACAGACTTCTCTGATGACTCAGAATGAGGTTAGGGAGCAACAGTGGTGTCTTTTGAACAGCAAAGACCTGCAATTCCACTGTCACTCTTTGAGATAAAGCAGTATTAGTAACACACAGCTGTTTCAAAGCTGCAGAACCAAGATAAAATAGAAGAGCTCTATAATAACCACGTGCTGGTATCTCTGACTTGCCTTTCTTTGCTTTCAGTGCCAATTTATTTGTTTTTACATAAGCACTACTTTATAAAGCTATAAGCAGATTGCAGGTTTCCTAACAAGTTCTGGCATTTTGGTCTATGGGGCTGCAACAATAATAAAGCACTAATGGGAGGAACTTTGCTTCCTTGGAATCAGAGTATGAAGGGTCTGAGAAGGGAAAAAATAGTAAAATCTGCTGGCATGCAGGGGTTGACACACTGATGAAATTAACACACTGAAGTGGTTGTAATAGAAGGAAAGAGAAAATCCATCATTTCAGGTGCAGTAACTTACATGTCACACGCAGAACAGTGGTGGCAGCGGTCAGGTTTGATTAGCTGGCATCGATTACAGTATCTGATGGCTGCATTCAAGTGGCAAGGGTCACATTGTTATAACTCATTGCATTTTATGAAGACTTTCCCTCTTAATACAAACTGAATCTTAGAGAGCTTCCTTCCCTTCCAATCATACCTGTTTTCACAGACCTACTCATACAATATATATGTTTGAGTTTTTTTTAAAGAAACATATGAAAGTATTTAAATTACTTGTAAATTACTGCTATATGGAGACCATTTCCATTTACTCTTTACCTCCTCAGTTTCCCCATCCTTCAACCCTCTGGCAATGACCTATCTTCTGTTTTCCTTCACCTCTGGAGAGAGTACCTAAGCATCCCATCGTGAAACTACAATCTTTCAGTAAGCCAACTTTCAACATTAGCCGTCTCTATCCTCTTCAGCAAACAGAGATCTAGCAGACTGTTCAGCAAATTAGCTCTTCCTCATCTTTCCTGGTTATTTTTAAATAAGCCTTCAAGCTCTTCTCAATGGAAACAAGACACCAGTACAGTCAGTTTGAAAGGAGGAGGAAAGCCAACACCTACAGCTAAGCAGAACTGCTAAGATCTGACAAGAGCTTCCCAGACCCTTCCAGGGACTGGGATTCCCTCGGAGGGAGGTTTGTATTCAAAAAAAGCCAGGTATATAGACACTTTGTTTGAAAAGACACAGTTGACTTTGGTGACTAGTATCCTGAGTATTTTATATTTTTGGAGAAAAATACAACATTTCTAGTTTCAAGAAAGAGAAACAGGTATATTTAAAAAATATATATACATATGCATAAGACAACTGTTTCACAGATGATTCATATATAACTTGGAATAAAAATGTTTATACTTATTAAAGCTCTGTACTGAGTTATAGATGGGAGTGAAATAAGAGTTAATCCTTCTTAAATTCTAGCTTTAACAATGAAGTTTCTGCTCCCATGGAATTGCTATAGCCCAGAAAAAGCAATTTAATGGGGAACACAAAAGATTGTAAAATTAAGTGTACAGTTTAATTTTCATCTATTTCCAGGTGTATTTATTTTCCGTGGTTACTTTTTGTAGCCAGAATTAGAGATAAATGTTGTCATCTGTCTGCTTAAAAGAAGAGGAATTTTTTTTTTTTTTTTGAAAAAGTTATTCCATACATTGGCTGTATATAGAGATCCCAGACAAAGGACTTGAATTTCTCATGGTGGAAAAAAAAACACACCACAAGGTTATGGCCTTTGCAGTACATGCTTAATAGATTGTTCATTAACATCAAATGAATCTCACCAAATTAAACTAAGCAGCTTCAGGAGCACAGAATTATCTTTGTATCTCACCTCTTAATGCTGTTGTCGTATAGATAGGCAAGTTGTTAGCAGCTCTTCTCAAAATCTCCTGCTGGACTTCTCGTCTCTCTTCCTTTTCATATTGTTCTTTATCAGCTTCTGACAAGCAGAACTGGGAAGGAAAAAGACAGAATGAAGGGATAAGAATAATTATTACTTTGTGTCCTACTCAAGTTCCAAGGAAAAGACCCTATGTACCTTAATCCTGTCTCTGAGCGACCCCTGACATTCTCCTTCCCCTTGAATACTACAGGAGATCCTCAAAACTACATGATGGTCCTGAGCATATTTTAAAGAGAATCATCTTTGTCTCCATTTCATTACCTACTGCATTTTCCCTTCAACACAAAGGAAGCCAGAAGCTCAGGGGAGTTTTAAGAAGGTGGAACTTAACTCTTGATGAGAGTAAATGTGACAGGAGACTGAAGTTCTTTTAACCCACTTTCTGACTTAGAGAGGGGCATAAGCCAGAGAAAATAGTGAAGAGGGTGTGTATGGAGGTGGGGGTGGCGACCAGGAATTTTCATTGCTTCCTCACAGAATTTGGAAGAGTTTAAATGGAATTTTTACTTGGGAGTAGTCAGCACTGGTTTCAAAATCCCTAACCTATGTTGGAAGCAACTTCAACAAAGCTTGTACAGTTTCAGAGTTACAAACCTGAATATAGCATGAGGACCACTCCTGTAGAAGCCTTACTAAAAGGTAAAGCTTTACCAGTATAACCTGGAGAGCTTCTACTCACTTGCAAAACGCTTTGGTATCCACTGAAATTACAGCTTTACCATTGAGCCCCACAAAACCCAGTGTGCTGACAAGTCCCCGTGGAGTGAGGGCTGAACTCACAATTTCCTCTGGTATTTTCTATTCTGAAGCACTTTTAAACTCTGAGCTTCCCACAAGGACTACAAGAACCCTTTTTATGAGCACACATAGACAAAGTATTCATAGCAGTGAGTGGAAAATGCTTTGTATGCAGCTGGAACAAAAATTGGCTTAGTGTGGCTTAACATGAACATATTTTCCTACCAAGAATATGTATATGACTAGTTCACATGGATTTTCATCTCATCATGTACTTTTTCCTCTTTTGGATTTGAGTTGGTTGGCAAGCAACAGCAAACACTCGACTTACAGAAAAGAAGGAAGCAGTAAGACATGGCTGCAATTTCTCAGTGTTATTTCCCAAACTAGAATGCAAATAAATTGCACCATATCCCATAGAATCTAATTGTCACCTGTTACATATGGTAGCATTCCAGTTATTGAGCCTACCCTACCCTACTATTGAGCATCAAACATGAAGCATTGTTTCCATTTAAATAATCACAAATTAGTATCAATCTATGCAAAGAATGAAAATGAAGTTTAATACTTTAGTCATCATCAAGAGTTTGACCTTTTTTTTTTTTTTCCTCTAAACATTTGTCTCTAAGCCTAGATATTTACTGAAATATGAAAACTGGAGATGCTCACATCAAAAACTTCAGATAGATCTGAAGCATCATGCCTTATCCCTATTGCCTTTTTTGAGCCTGCTAGGGTAGCAAATGGCTGTCTCCATGACCTGCAATCAAGCAGAGGTCGCATTAAACACAAAACGCTACTTCTAGATAACACTTCTGTGGCAAGTCATTGATGTACAGGAAGGGAACTAAAACACAAAATTAATTTTTTTTTGATTTTTTTTTTCCAAGTAACATAAAATAAACTCTAATAAAAAAAAAAAAAAAAGGATTTTGTTTTTCTGAAGTAAATATTTCTGTTCTAATTTCAGAAATTAAAAAGGACATGAAACCACAGATTTGCTAGACAATGGCAGGATATGTATGTTGAAAGACATCAAAAGTTGTCTATTACCACATAGCTAACAGAATTTCCAATGAGGTTCCACTGGTTCTTACCAAAACCAGAAAGAGTCCCTTTGTTTCCTTCCTCTTTCTGGATCTAATAATGTTCACTGTTATTTCTTATGACAAATGTACAGGGATTACACTAGAACAACAGCAGCTGCGGAATCTTTTTTTAGTTCAATAGTGTGATCACAGGATGCTATTTGTTTTGCAAGAATGGCAAACTTCAATGACTAAAAATATATACATTTACACTTTCATACAATGAGGAGATTCTGAAGTCTGTTTTTAAATATAAAAACCTGCAAAAATTACTCACTGATACATGAACAGAAGGGACTTTCCCAGAGAGAGAGAAAAAAAAAGTGTTCCCTGCGTTGCTTTTTTCCTATGAAAGAATTGTATCGATCTGATCTATACCCACGTTAACATAGGAAACATTCCTTACATGCCATATGCTGAAACCATCCCTTTCAGTCAATGAATAGCAAAAGCTTGCTAGAACATTACTGCAACTACAGGTACTGTCAGTACTGTCAGTCTACTACTGAAGAACCCAAGCAGACAGTAAAAGTTATCAGACTGCTCTCAGAGCAGCCCAAATTCACACACCTTTACAAAAACTACAGTTGCAACCACATCGTAACCAGCTAACCTGCTTAACATTATCATTTGCCTGCAGAAACATCCCACATAAAGCCAAATCATACCACCCTGAAGACGTTTCAGGATGAAATGTCCTTGAATTTTTTTCTCCTTTGCATTTGTAAGCTTAACTATTCAGTACTACTCTTTTCACTTAACTAAAAAGCAGAATAGTCTTTAGCTTTTTTCACTTTATAAATGTATCTTACAAAGCTGCAGAATATCTAAGACATAATTATGTACTACAGAGCATTGTTTGCTTTTCCATAGAAGTACAGTTTTAACTCTTTACAAAAATATTTAAGACTGACATTAGCAATGAAAGTCAATCTTGCTAAAAATAGAATAAAAATGCAACCTCCACAGAACAATCAAAGTCTCAAACAGTTTATCCAGTTTAAAAGCGTTTTAAAACCAAGGAAAGTATTTTAAATTTGGTGCCACCATCTCATCCCTACATATACATCCCCGAGGGAAAGCAGAAAACAAGGTAATTCATTTCAGGCTTACGCTTTCCTACTTGAAGGTCAAAACTATCTAAAAAATACAAAAATGCAGCCACTGGAGTTATTGATTTTAAAAATGTCAGAAGTCAAACAAACTGCATCCTAGCAAAGCACTGTATCCCCAGATTTGCTTTTTTGTCTTACTACTTTTGCACATACATGTGACTGTCAAGCTTGAGATGAATTAAACACATTTAATATAAGGAAATGCCATTATACAAAGCATGCAGTATTTTAGGAGTAATCTGATGATTTGCATTCATGATATGCTGTCAAGCTGTTCTATTTTAGATAATGAGAAGGGAAAGGTGAATCATGCATTACTGCAAACAAGTTTCATCACTGAAAACAGTTCATCTATTTATAAAAAAAGCATTGACATTTTTCTAATGTCAGATTTACCTCATTGGAAGGGGATGCAGGAGATGTGAAAATTGTCTTCCAGTATGACCATACAAACATGACAAGTAACAGATGAAAAACCACAAGGTACACAACTGCAATAAAATACAAATAAAAATTTGGTGAATATAGCTGAAGAGAGCAAGAGATAAAACCCCTGATTTTTGATGAGGGCTAGACTATGACATTATGAATCAGCTGATAAGTTATATTAAACCTTTTTGCCTGGGTAAATTTAGCACTCTGGCAGTGCCCACTTGAAAAAAAAAAAACAAAACACAAAAAGCCTCCGTAACACCACCAACAAATCACTAAATGTCATAGTTGCTATTCATCAAGGAAATAATATGTTTTTATGTAAGATTCTACAGCAGATTTTGAAGGAAAAAAAAAACAAAACCAGAAGTGAATACAGTTTCACCTAAGGCATGCAAGTGACTAACCTGTTTAGATAAAGATGCTCCAGTTCTACTCTAGATTATGTGATAACTGGCCTACAGAGATCAATTTAATTTTTTAGTATGCATCAAGAGATGTACTTCTAATAGAAACAGCATAATACTGTGCCATTGTGGAATGTGCTGGTTTTCAATAGGAGTAAAAACCCCAAACCAGGAAGAGAGAGGACTAAACAGCAAGGTCTCATCTTGGAGTGAGTTAAAATTGCTTGCAAATCTTATTTCAAATCTTCAGAGGAAGAGTCCTGCTATTACAGCCACTGTGGCAATAACAAGTAGTATGGAGCCCCATCAATTTATGAATGGATGTGTGTGATATGGTTGCCTTAAACACCAAAGGCTTGTGACTTATGACCCTGGAAGCTTCTTCCAATCTTGCTTCCTCTAATGGTTTCTTTTACCATTTGTAAAGAGGAAATTGGTTGGTCATGCCAGATCAGCAAACCTTACAAAATGTCATGCCAAGTATTTACGTTATCTTCATTTCTTTAGTTGCAAGAAGGAAACCTGACCTACTGTCCTGTGCAAATACAGAGTCCTTTAAGAAGCCATATTACACTCTTCATGGATTGCAGAACAGACCCTACACTTCAGGAACTTTCAGCAGCTCAAAAAAACAAACCAACCAAACAAAACAAAAAAACAAACCAACAAACAACAGGTACACAGTCACAGCAGGCATAGTCTTCATTTTTCATCTTTCAGGATTTTTACTGTTCATTACAGTAAAAAAAAACAAAAAACAAAACAAAACAAAAAAACACACACACACACAAACAAATTAAACTTGAGCTTCCTTCAGAGAATTCTGCTTTTTCTCTTTGCCTCTGACTCCTCCAACTATAGATCTGGCAAATTTTCAGCTGTGGAAGCAAGAAGCAAAGCCTTTTTCTAAAACCATCCTAAAATTGTTGCTTGAATCCTATTTCTGATAGGAAAGAACCTATGCTTCACTGTGCTAGGCGCTACATAATTAGAAACTGTGTTCTATTAAAAACATACTACACACATTCAAACATAACATGGTTAAGAAATTAAAAAGTGAGAAATCTGCAAAGAGGAGAAAGACCTAAAATCTTAGTGGAAACAGCTGCATAAATCAAAGCTTTGGGGGAGAAAAGGGTGAGAGGAGTTAATAGGAGGAAAGAGGAAACGATATTGTGGAGGGAAGGGCATGGCAAAAGTCAGGTGCACAACAAACAGCTTAATTCTGGCCATAAAACTCAGCCCTAGGATCCGATCCCTTTTGAGTAGCAGTACCACTCTGCAGAGTACTCCCTGGAGCATCTCACATCAGTTTCAAATATAAATATAAGCTGGCTTCGTTCCTATTCAGCTTACTTTCTTGTAATTTGAAGACATGAGAAAACCATCAAATACCTCAAACCCCAATATCTGTTATTTCAGAGATGTGAGGAAGCCCCAGCTAAGCTAGGGCGTCCAGGATTCCTGGTGCCATGCTGTGACCAAGCGAAACGACTTCACCTTAAAGGCACCGGTGCACATTAGACCTTAAGTTATACCCTCGGGAGGACAATGTCATAAGCTCTTAGCATCCTCCTGAAGTATACTAAACCTTCCTCAGATTTACCCCTCACAATTTTTTCCTGCATCATTCTTAACTCCACTTTAAAGACAGAGTAGGATTACAGAGCTAACAATACTCAACAGAACTAAATTATATTGTGGAGAGATTGAGAGCTGGCTGTTCTATCCTAATGGATAAAAATCTACGCAAGAATATGAAAATACAAAGACACGGAAACAGCCTTAATGGGATGAAGAAATCACCAGCAATTGAATTACAAAGTGTAATTAAAAACCTGCAGTAAACGAATTTGAACAGAGCACAATGAAAAATGGTGCAAAATATATTTGCTACTATATATATTATTTACATTGCAATGTTATCAGTGCTTTGGCCATTTGACTCTCCTGGTTTTATTTCCTGGCTATTGGAAGTTAGCCTGCAAGAACTTTATGAAATTTGGGACTTTTATTTCAAATGAAACAACTTCACATTTCAAGATCAACCTCCACTGTAAAGAAATTCATGCATGCAGGGTGCCTGTGACATGCCGTAGAACTGAAAGGGCAAAATATGTGCAAACGACTGCTTTCAAAAGCCTAACAGGCAGGTTTCAAAGATACTGTTCTCATTAATTAATCAAGCATTTGTCTTCTCTGTAGATTTAAGAGAGCCTGCTTCGATCAGGCAGGCACTGCATTTGAATTAAAGCCAAGAGATGTGGCTACATTACACCACCATCACTGCTCTGCCAGGCTTCTTTAACAGAGACATGAATCTTGCCTTTCTGAAAGAAACTAGAAAGTAAAACTTTACTTCTAGTAAAACCAGACAGTAAAAGCACAGCAGCAACCTGCAGAATTTTGTGAAGTCTTGATGAAGCCCAGCTGTGCATTGCAATGTAAAAACCCACGCTGAGACACAGCTTCCGTCTTGAACAGCTTACGGTTTACTTTGGAGGTTTTCCCACTCTTTCACCTCTTCTTTAAAAGATGAAAGAGGACAGACTCCACCAAGTTTCCTCCTTTTTACAGTTTTCTTCTGAATGCTCTCCACCAGGAAGTAAACTGATGGGTTACCTCCAAGTTCTCTTTTGCAAAAATATTTAAGAGATGAGAGCCTCTTACCAGAGGTCTCACACTCTGAAGACAGCCTTCAGTGGATGATGGAACTGCCAACCTATGCGTAGCATAAAATCATGATAATCACTCTCACGTTCTCTCTTAAGCTGAAATGGACTTCCAAATATCCCTATAGTGATTCTATGGGGAAAAAAGCCTGAAGTCTTATTAAAAAAAAAAACAACAGCACTTTGAACTTCTGGAATTGAATGATCCTCTAGCCTAGTTTTTGTTCACAATTAAAAGCAGCAAGCATGCTGGAATTTCTTTGGTGAGTTTGAATCTCTATAAATACTACCCCTGTGACGTATATTTGACAAGGACAATAATAAGGCTTAAGGAAAGTTTGTAAAAACAAGGCCTTAACCACTTAACCTGGAAATCTAAAATTATAATGTGCAGTCACCTTTGAAATGGCTGTGTTTTTTGCACAGTTCTGACCAGTCCTGAGGAATGGTGCTCTGAGGAACCTGGTAAGCTATTTGGAAAAACAGCAAACAGTACAACAATCCCTCCTCTTCCAAAAGTCTTACTGGTCAGAGGTTGCAAGGAGGCTGGTAAGATGAATATTCATCATTCCTTCAGGATGAAACAGAAAATGGACTGCTGCAGTTCCTTCCCTCTTCTCCCTCTTCTGTTCTCAGAAGGTACCCATTTAAAAATATTTGCAAACCTAAATCAAAGTTACTTTCCTCACGGGTCTTGTCTTCATCCCAAGCGGTACTGTGAGCTCAGCATACCCAACATCACAATATTTAACTTGTTTCTTAGCAATGATCTACTTACTACAGAGAGGTTACATACAAAGAAATACATTTCAATTCTATATCCCTTAAGACTTGTGTGCAACAAAACTATTTACATTAAAAAATAATAATTAAATGTTACCTTTTTCTGTAGTTGAAGATATAGTAACTGGAAGAGAAAAAAAAAAAGATATATGGTAAGTAAATCTGCATTGAATCAAAAATTTGGATAAAAGTAAGATACCCAAGATAGCCGACTTGTTCCAAATCATGTATCAGGTGTTAATAAGGCCTCCCTGCCCAACTCTGGGTAAACCAGGACTTAGTACTCCTTCTGCCAGCCCCTGAGGCTTGGCGAGTCAGTGGAAGAGCTGAAGAGATCCAGTTCCCTGCTCTAACCAGCAGAGGAGGAGCACACTCCTTTCCACAGCCATTAGTTAGATCATAATTTATACTTGCCCTTCAGATACGCACCCAGCACATTTTCTGGAGCACATCAACATCCAGGCCAACCTGTTGTACTTCCCTCCCCAACCCAAATTCTTGAGACAGTTGAAATCTCCCAAATTCCTCCTATTCTGCACCTTCATCTCTTTTTATCCCAACACCAAATTGTTTGCTCAAATCTATCCTACATGCTCTCTGACTGGTACATCCTCTTGCTCTCAGGCTTCTCTGAAACCTTTGGAGTTCATTCATCAGTTAGGCAAGACACTGATCAGAGAGCAGCTGTACTTACTGGGTCACTTTGCTCATACCACTCTCCTTGCTGGGTCTCTTCCCTAGACATTGAATTCCTAAAATTCAGTGAGGAAAGGATCTTTTCCTGACTCTTCATCTGACACAGCAAATTTAAGTTCCTGGCCATCAACACGAGCAAAAGGTGAACAGAGCACGTCCTGCCTACTGCCATTCACCTCACTCCACATCATCTCCTCTCCCTCAGCGCTGATGTTTGTCCAGTCACCAGTCTGCACGCCGGCTCAAAGGAGCTTTTCCCTGATGCACATTAGAGAGCTAAATCCGCAGGGCTTCAGTGTGCGTTACAGGCTTCGTTCCACAGAGCTACTTCGGTCACAGAGGCAACATGTGCCTCACTTAGCTGCAGATATCTATAGCAAAGGGGTCTGCAATCCTATTACACAACTGTGCCTCTTTATAGTACGCAGAGATGTAACAAGGTGATACCTCGATGTACAGATGAACCTTTTTTGTTCAGATTTTGACTTTTTTCTCTCTCCTTAAAATACATGCTCAGCACCCTGTCTGTCTGTCCACGGAAGCCTCTAGCTTCAAGCTAAAGGAGGTTAACCCTAAGAAAAGCAAATTCCTCATTAGTTAGCACATATTGGATGCGCATACTTGCACAGCCTCCTCCTGCGTTTCTGTCTAAAGTACAAAACTAAACTGAGCCAAATTTGATGCTTAAAGACTCAAGATAATGAACAGTCTTTACATCCAGAGAAAAGCTTAAGATCTTATCACTTGTGAGATTTAAACAAACAAAACCACACTAAACTTCATAGAAATGAAGTAAAGCCTTACAGAAGCAGGAAGATAATTTCCTTATTTTTACCCAGGTCTCCCGGACCAGAAAGCAGTTATGAGACTGGGCAGAACAATTTTAATTTGGCAAGCTCCGGCAGGCTGAGGTGAAAGTGAACACTGAAACACTTGTGATTTTCATTCTGTCTTATCATCTTTAACTGAAATAAAAATAAAAGAAAGCTACTTCTGTTTTACCTCAAGTTCATGTAAATTTTGGGATTCTGCTTTTATTCCTTGCACTGCTGTTATTCCCACTCCCAGACAGATTAAACAAAGGGCAATCCTAGTGCTTGTCCAAAGTCACTTAGCACACAGAAGTCAACAGTTTCACAGGATCTTTACATGACGAAGCGAAGCCTTCCTCTGAATAAGTTAATATTTAATCTTTCTAGAACAGACCTGTAAGTATTTGCTAGGCTGGCAATGTAACAAGCAGCTTTACACCAGCAAGAAATCGATTTCAGCTTTTGAACTCCAGTTCAGGAAATAAACACAGAACAAGACATTACCATTGCATCCCACAATCCCTGGCCTGCAGTTTCAGTTACAAGCTCAGCTCTTGGGTTTCGGCTTTCTTCTTTGCTGCTTCTAAGTAGTTAGAAATTGCTGTCAGCCTCCACTGAAATTAATACCAGTTTCACTGAAAACATTCCTAAAACACATTTTTTTTTTTTTTGGTCTGAGGGGTGGGATGGGGAAAATAAAGCAGCACCACCTTTTTGCTCTTTTTTTTTTTTTGAACAAAATAAGCACTGCGTATGATTTATATATTAACCTCAGGATGCAACAGCCTATACATTAGATTAGATACATCAGAACCTGTTAGGGCCTTCAGCACCACTATCAAGACAAACCTGTCCATATTTCAGAAAAGTAAGCACTGCAAATCAACTTTTCTTTTGAGTAGAACCTGAAGTTCATGGTACACAGAGTCAGCGACCTCAAATTAATTACCGTCTGCTGAAAGCATGCACTTGATATTCTGGCCCTTTTATCTCAAAGCATCTTGTAGAAGACTGGCAGACCAGTAAGTGATGAAGCAAAACCTCTAATTAAAACCAGGGGTGAGTTTTTAATTTGCTAGTAGAACTCTAAGTGGGCAGCAGCAAATTTCACCCGAACAGGACAGGTAGTTTGGTGCTCCCTGTCTGGACGTGGCAGCTCTGAGCTCAGGTGCTCATTTCGTGCCTCTGGCCGCTCCCTGCACGCCTGGACCAAACCCAGGGGCTCGGTGACACAAGTGACAATGCAGGGCTGGGGCCAGGCTCTGCACGGGGCTGGCAGCGAGGAGGGTGGAGCCCTTCCTCGGGCAGTGCTCAGGAAAGCAGAGAGCTAAAACAATTTCCCAAGAAACCAGGCTGAGCTAGTGCTGCTGCTCATGGAAGGTTTTTTTTCATTAGAGGAGTGCCCAGAGAGCAGGTTTCATATACCATATAAAGGGCACGTGCCCAGCCAGCCCTATAAACTAACACAACCAATGCGGTGCAAAGCACCAAATAAGCAGCTTGATAATCTTTCTGCCCAAGCACCCGGTTTTCCAACACATCTGTATCCAGCCAGAGCACCTTGGCAGGAATCCCACGTACTGCTAGCAGCAGAAGAGGTCCTCTTTTCAGATGACAATCCGTGTGCCTGAGCCAAGACACCACAACATAACCAAGCGTGTCCACGGTGTTTTAATTTCCTTATTCTGAAATTCACAAGAGAGGCGCATAAGCACAGTTAACTAATGATCCGACGTGTTTAATTAGCTGTTTGTTCTCCTGAAGAGGAACCCCCTGCTCCTCAGGGAATGGATTTGCACGCGTAACATGCCAGCACTGGAGAGAAGTGCTGATACTTTCACTTTTGCTGTGGGCAGAAATCAGAAGTTACTGAGCTGCTGCTGCTTACACCACACTGCCACTGCTTGATAACTACTGCAGTCACATTTTGGGCAGAGATTTCTCCTGGGTTTCTTCCTGAGGAGGCAGATGGGATCACCTTCCTGCTGTGTATGCAACAGACTCTTCAAACGGGAGCATTACAATAGATCACAGAGGGCTTCTCGTGTTGACAATGCTTTGGGGAAATCAGAGCCATCTCCCTCCCTAAAAGGGCCGCTGCAGCCTTCAGAATAACCAGTTAAGTTTGTACCATGTTATGAATCCCAAATTACAGACTGCTTTCTTTGCCAAGATTTTAGACACATTAGACATTACACTGCACTAAAAAAAGCAAACTGCTCTGCAAGTAGGTGCTAAGAAAGTACGCAGAGCTAATTACTCCTGCAGCTTTCAAAATCACAGTTTTCCAGCCTTTGAGGAATTTAAGACATAGAAACATTTATAAAAGACCAGTAGGTTCCTAAACCAAGCCATTCTCCTTGAAACTAGTCCTGGCTCTTCTGGGCTGAGGTTTCAGAACATAGTTTTAGTAAAATGCTACCTTTAACAAGATTTTTGTTTTTATATGTAAAAGCATCCAATGACCTTAGTTACGATCTGCAGGAAACTCAGCCAAAGATAACATTTTTCTCAGTGCAGATTGCACTACTGAATTCTGCCAGTGCTTCAGTCAAAGGGTTGTCTGTATGAAACAGGCTGGTTTCACCCACTAACTTTTACTACAAACGTCAAAACAGCAACTTCTGAACGAGGTCTGGCCAGGCCGTGTTACAGCTGCTCACCCACAAAAAGGTTTTGAGGATGGAGGGAGAGGTAATGAAATGCAAGTCAGCCCGAAGTGAAAATGAGCCCCAGGAGAAGAGCTCTGCTCACGCTGAGCTTCTGAGGGGATGTGGCGACCAGAAACAATCGGTTCAATTCACTACCAACACAATAACGCCGTTGTTTGCAAAAGCGATGTTAAAAGCAAAACATGTTTTGATAACAAGAAAGAACACAAGAAGTGGTTTTAGACTAATGAAAAGCTATTTTACAGCGTATTTCTAGGTGTGCTTTCTTGCAGACAGAGCTCCCTGCAAGTTACATGCAGAAAGAAAAAAGAATCGAGTAAGAGAGTGTTCATTCATGTTTTTCTCCTTTAACGCATTTGAAGAAAATCTGAATGAGATGTGGCCACAAGCCTTTTGCACTGCCTTCAGTTACGTGTTCACACTTCTTACTACTCTGCTGACATTCCCTCGCCTTCTATCCATTTGGTGAGAAAAGGGCATTTTCACCCTTCCGTTAGCTTAATAGCTAGCTTACCAGCTGGGTCACAACTACACAGCAACAGGGCTCTAAAACGGCCAGCGTTCACCCAGGTACTGCTGCAACGCTTCTGAGAAACCCAACGATGTTTCTACAGGAGGAAAACAACAGAAGAGCTCATACTGGGAACCTCCTTTCATCTTGCCCATACCATTCCTCCTTGGTGTTCACAGGCTGTACGTCAGTAATATAATTAAGTTGTAGAAGTGGCATAACCAAGTAAACGCATACTGGTGCTGAATTACAGAGCAAGCCCGAGTGCTTCAGACACCAATCACGGGACACTGAGCAGTAGGGGAATGTCCTAGGGGAGGAGTGTGGGGCAAGCAGTGCTGGGAAGCAAAACTGAAAGGAAAAAGGAATGACGGGATAGAAGAAGCAACCCCGATTTACTACACCATCTTCTACTTTGATTAGTAAGAATATTTCCTGATACTACATTACACTTGGCTTCCTACTACACCTACTAACTGAATACATATGTTTAACTCTGAATTCATGCGCAGGGACTCAAAGGAGGAAAACAAACAGGATGGAAGAAATAGTTGGGGGGAACAAAGGCCTTCTTTCTTTCTTCCTGTTTCCTTGTAAGCTTCACATCTTAATAATTACCTAACCTTTACGAATAACCTTGGAAATAAAAAACCACTGGTGTCTGTGTGGCTACAGTTTCTGTATTACTCAGTCTTTACACATATTTTTCTATTCTGTTTCCTCTTTTCTAAAACTTTCCTTCTTCCTCCTGTCTTTCCTTTACCCAGGCACACATCAGCTGCGTATTGTGCCCCTTGCTAAAGGCAGCCACAGAAGCGCAACAAGACATAAAGCCCTGCTTCTGCGCCTGCTGTACAGGCACATCTGCAGAGACCAATGTCACTTCATTCATTAGCAGTGTATTAATTGCATCCTAGCTCTTCTTCACAGTACACACTGCAGTAGTTTTCAAGCCAAAATAAAACATATGGAGCACGGGGAGAAAGTAAACATACCTGCCAAAAGAAACAGAAAATCCTGTATTTTGCAATAAATCCTCTCTGTGCTTGTTTGAACTCAAATGCAGCATAACAGCGAAGTCAAAAAAGGGGAAGGAAAGAACTGGGGGAGGCAGGGGGGAGACTCAACCACAAACAAGCTCAGAAAAAATACCTTTCCTCTTCCTTGAGGAGTTGACCTTTCATCAAAAGTATACAGAAAATTCAACAGAAGGTTAAAAATAATAGTAATAAAAAATAAATCGGAAAAAAAAATCATAGAAAAACAAATCTTGGTCACCAAGTATCATTTTGACATTTAACAACTGCTGTCAGTGACAGCAATAAAAATCAATAGGTAATTTTCTTACTAAATGACCACTTTTTCTTAATAGCCTGCATCTGCAGACGTTAAAAATAAAGCTGATTTGCGAGCAAGAAGTGCCAGACGTCTAGAAACCAGATTTATAGATGTGAAAGTTCTCACATAAACAGGAACCTGCCCTTTCAATAATTCACGCAAATGAAACCGTGCTGAATTTGGCAGGACTCTCTGCAGCCCTCTATGCCTGCAAAGGTCTTCCGTAAGATCAGGGCCAAAGACATTTTTCTGAAGAAAATGATTCACCAGCAACCAGCCCTGACCCACTCTGTGATCAGGATGCAGAGCTGAAGGATTGAGGTCCTGTCCCTGATTCAGCCAGAGATCACCAACGAGACCCTGGGCAAGTCGCTTCATCTCTTGAATTTCTGTTCTTTACTTATGAGAAGAAACACGTACTCCTGGTCTGCCTTTTGCTGGAACAGTCAGACTTCAATCACAACTGTAAAACAAACATAAGTCCATAACCTCACACAGCCCCCCTCAGGACTGCTGTAGCAACCACTCATGCCCTCCAAACCTCAGTATTATCCAGAAGTTAGGCAAGAACTGAGTACCGTGGACCAAAAAAAACCCACCCAATACCTTGATTATTTCTAAAGGCCAGTTATCTTTACAAGTTTAGGGCTATCAAAGCAAGTATGTAACATGAACAGCGGTAAGAGTAGGGACCCAGACACGAGCACACCTACGCACGCAGCTGAAAACAGCCCTGGCTCAACAAGTCCGGTTGTGTATCCCCGTATTTTTACATTTCTCCTGCACAGGTAAACATCCTCCTGAACCAGACCGCAAAGCCAGAAAAGGGTAAATATCCTCCTGACCGACACCGACTGCAAATGAGCTTTATGTAACGCCGAACCCTACCACCACGAGCCCTGACGCAGCCCGACAAGCCCCTAAGCCCCAAATCCCGCTTAGGGAGGATGTTTCCAACCCAATTACACCTCAATGACAGCGGGGGCCGGGACTCTTCATCAGCAGGGGCAAAAGGGAGCACAGCGAGAGGCGTTGAAGTAGTTGTGTGGTACACGAGGAAGTTCCGGATCGGCTGCAAATAATCGGAATAGGGAGGGGAAAGGGAAACTTCTCCGGGGTGGCAAGAGTTGTGAGGGGCAGGGACCCCCCCAGGGCCCCGGTAGGGATCCTGAGGGGCACTGTGGAAGTCTCAGAGATGGGGTCTCTGCCCCTCATCGTCCCCCTGAGGTTCCCGTCCCCAAACGCTGTGCCCGCCTCGGCCACCGTGAGGTGCCTGAGGGCGGGCAGAGCCCCCCCGAGCCCCCTCCCTCCACACAGCCAACAGGTAAACCCGGCTCCTCTGCCACCCCCGGGGCAGGGAAAACAAAACCCCCTCGGGGGCAAAAGGAACCCCTCGGGGGCTGCGCCGTCTCCTCATGCCCGGAGAGAGGCTCCGTGAGGGCGGCGAGGGGTCCCCCATGGGAGGCGAGGGGTCCCCCACGGGCGGCAGCAGCCCCCTCACCCTCCCGTCCTTCCCTCCCTGCCTCCCCGCACTCACACAAACACAGCTCCACCACGTAGGCGTAGTAGGACCAGGCCACGACCAAGGCGATGAAGACCACGGGCAACCAGGACAGCACCTTCTGGCAGCAGTTGACGCGGGGCGGCGCCATCTTCCCGGCCGAGGCGCTGCAGCAACGGCCGCCGCTGGAGCAACGGCCGCCGCTGCGGAGCTCGCCCCAGGCGACGCGGGCAGGCCCTGGGCGGGCCCGCAGCTCCACCGCCTCCCGCACCGGGCTGCCAGCCCCCCAAAAAGCTGCCTACATCCCCCTCTCTGCCCACCGAGGCATGCCCCTTTGGAACAGTTCATAAAGAACCTGGGGGGAAATGGGGTCGTAGAGGTGCTGGGGGCGCTCGGCTGAGGGTCCCGGAGGGGTTGAGTGGGGATTGATTAAGGAGGTATTGGGGAGGCATTGGGGAGGCAAGGACAATCCCCAGACATGGACTGTATATCTCGAAACAAGACACTGGAACTCATGATAAGGAAGCGGCAGACGGACAGAGAAACAAATGTAAGGACTATAAATCTCAAAATTGGACATTGGAATTCATTATAAAGATACAACAAACGGAAGAATTGGCAACAACCAGCTCTCGCAATTAAGAAACGTGCCAATTCAGCAGATTCCTGACCAAAGGTGAAAAGTACACTGTGAGGAGGACTCGGGGTCTTCCTCCCAAAGACCCCTGCCCACGTCCCAAAGACCCCTGCCCACAATTCTTGGGAGGCTCTACGCAGGCGCAAGGTGCCAAAAGGCTAATTAGCATGAGAAGCGAGGGAAGGCGGGGATAGGTAATGCATATGTATAGGTGCTTGTAGAATATTGATAGATTGATTGTATAAATTCAAGACTGCTTTCCGCTTTGGGTATGCACGATAGGTGGAGAGATCCCCCGTGCATCCAGCGCTGCAATAAAGAATATACCACTTAAAGGAATTTCGGCTTCGATCTTTGAATCAATCTGGCACCCCAGATGGGACTACCTCTCTGCCGGACCGCAGGGCCCGCTGGGGACAGGACTCCCTAGGGTACCCCCGGGATTTCCCGGAGGGACTCCTCGACTCACCAGATCACTGCGGAGGCAGACAAGGACCCCATCATTGTAAGTGAGTATATTCTTTATTCTGGTTTGGTTTTCTGGTAGACCGGTCATCTGGGACTGTCCAGTAAGTCGGAAGGTGATCTTCTGCGGGACAGTATTTGGTATATACTTTGTGGTTAGTACCACAAGTATATCTGGGGACCTTGAGGTCCATCTGTATCTGGAACTGTCTGTAAGTCGGAAGGTGATCTTCTGCGAGGCAGTGTTTGGTATATACTTTGTGGTAAGCACCATAAGTATATTTGGGGACCTTAAGGAAAGAGCTTGCTTTAAGGTCCATCTGGAATTGTGTTGTCTATTTCGGTTTTCTGACTCATGGAGTGTGGTATTTAACTCTGGTTATTGTTACTGTGATTTTGGCTATTTTTCTGGTGGTAATAGTAGGTTCGTGGCATTGTTATAAGAGAGATATCGTTACGGTGTTACACAGTTCGGTTTTCTGACTTATCGCATGTGGAATTTGACTCTGACTATTGTTATTGTGATTTTAGCAATATTGCTGGTAATAGTAGCTTTGTGACATCGCTACTGAAAGATATTGCGTGCCTGTAATTTTGTGAGTGATACGTCTTTGTGATACATTTTTGTAAGTGATATGTGTATTCTGAAAGTGTGAACTGGAAAATGGGGGGGGCACATAAGCAGTGAAATTTTAAAGAAAAGTGCGTTAGGATGTGTTTTGAGTCACTGGAAGGATATTGGAGGATCTGCCGGTGGAAGTGTGAACAGGAAAACATTGATAAAATATTGTAATCAATGGTGGCCGCTTTATAAGCTGGAATGTGGAGAAAAGTGGCCCCTAAATGGAACTTTAAACTCTAATGTTTTGCTACAGTTAATGTTGGTTTTGAGAAGGAGAATAGGATGAAATGTTGTATACTGATGTTGTTTCAGCATCTTGGTGGGAAAAGGTACGGAATTAAGTTGGCCCCTGACTGAGCCTTTGATGTTGGCATTAGAGAAGTACAGGCTGGAGAAAGATAAAGGAAGTGTTAAAAGGGTTGTTGAAAGTGTTAAAGGTGTTTGAAGTTGAATGAGCAGGGAAAGAGGATGTAGGAATGTTAATAGTTCTGCCTCTGCTCTAGGCAGAGATCTTAAAATCATGGGTGTTAGCCCTTTGGGGCAAAGGGATCATGATGGGTCCGAGAGAGAGTGGTTATGGAAACAGAAAAACAGTTAACTCTTAAAACAACCTGAGTTCATGTGCGAGCTCAGATTACCGATGGGACCGCTCAGGGAACTGTGGACAACTGCATTCCCCTGACCGACCCCACTGAGACCCTAATCATCCCTAAAATTATGAACGGCTAAGTAAATACTAAAATCTGGATGAATTGGGAATTGAGAATATGCTTCCAACAAGGTCTAAAAGAAACCCCTATGGAATTTTTGGACCAACTCTGAAATGTAATGAAAATAAATAAATAAATAAATAAAACAAAACGGTTTGGACCTGGCTTCAGAGGACAAATTGACTAGCCTTTTTCTAGGGTAATCATTGGTCCCTGATTTCAACAGGAATAACGGGGACCTGGGGAATCTACCCTAGCGGATCCTCCACTGATTATAATGAAGCTAGGGGAGGAATGGAAGTGAAATTTCTTATTGATATGGGGCAACATATTCAGTTCTAAATCAAGCATTAATGCCTTCACAGAATTATTATGTTAGGGTAAAAGGTGTGTTGTGGTTTGACCCGGCTGGCAGCTAAACACCACGCAGCCGTTCGCTCCCCCTCCCCCTCCCTCTCTGGGACGGGGGAGAGAAATGGAAAGTGAAGCCCGTGAGTTGAGATAAAGACAGTTTAATAAGACAAAATCTAACTGAAACCAGGACAAGGTGTAACCAAAAAGGCTTATTTTTGTGAACCTTTGAAGTACAAGTTAGGGAAACAATGGGGCATACACCGATTTTTATATACGCCTAACTCCTCATGGGCACTCTTAGGTAGAGATTTATTAGAGCAATTAGGAGCAGAAATTGTCGTTGAAAAAGGGAAAATGAAATGAAGAATAGGAGAAGAACAACTAATAAATGTGTTAAGCTTGGCACTAATACAAACTGACCCTAAAAGTGAAATACCTTTAGAGATCACAGATCAATATGTCCAGGAGTTTGGGCTACCGAAGTCCCTGGAAGAGCAAAAAATGTGACCTTAATAATTATTAAATTAAAGCCAGGAGAGAAACCCGTTAAGGTTAAGTAATATCCTTTGAGGATAGAAGATAGGAAAGGAATTAAAGAGATAATTGATAAATTTTTACAGTATGGATTATTGATTGAATGTGAATCAGAATACAATACACCCATATTGCCAATTAAAAAGGCAGATGAAAAAAGCTAGAGGTTAGTTCAGGATTTGAGGGCCATAAGTAAAATCACTGAGGATATACATCCAGTAGTGGCAAACCCTTATACTTTGCTGACTAAATTAAAGAATAGTCAAGTCTGGTTTACCGTACTGGATTTAAAAGACGCCTTCTTCTGCCTAGGCTTAGCCACAGAAAGCCAAAACCTATTTGCCTTTGAATGGGAAAATCCCAATTCAGGCAGAAAGACGCAGCTTACGTGGACATTACTACCTCAAGGATTCAAGAATAGCCCCACTATTTTTGGAAACCAATTAGCAAGGGAACTCGAAACATGGATGCCTCCGGACACTGAAGGTGCTTTGTTACAATATGTAGATGATCTCTTAATAGCTACCGAGACTAAAGGGAGCTGTATTCAATGGACTATAAGTTTTCTTAATTTTCTGGGTTTAAAATGGATATCAAGTCTCTTGACAGAAAGTCCAGCTGGCTCAACAAAGTGTGACCTATCTGGGATTTGAAATTTCGGGAGGACAACGAGAACTAGGAACTGAACATAAGGAAGTCATTTGCCGGACTCCAGAACCTCAAACGGTAAAGGAGCTACAAACCTTTTTAGGAATGACAGGTTGGTGTCGCCTTTGGATTTATAATTATGGACGATTGGTAAAGCCTCTATGTGAATTGATAAAGATTAACCAGTCAAAGTTAGTCTGGACTGGAGAAACACAAAAAGTCTTTAAACAACTTAAACAAGAATTGATGATTTTAAAATATCAAGCAATATTAGTAGAACAAGATGATGTGGGAATTGTGGTCATTAACATCGTAAATCCAGCTTCTTTCCTTAGTGGAACTCTGGATGAACCTATAACTCATGATTGTATAGAAACAATAGAGACTCTGTATTCTAGTCGACCCAATCTTAAGGAAGAACCTTTAGAAGATGCTGACGAATCTTGGTATACTGATGGGAGCAGCTTCGTGAAACAAGGACAACATAAGGCAGGGTATGCCATTACAACCACTCAACAGGTAATCGAGTCCAAACCATTACCCCCTGGGACGTCCACCCAGAAAGCAGAGATAATTGCTCTTACACGAGCACTGGAACTAGCAGCAGGAAGGAAAATAAGTATTTGGACAGACTCTAAATATGCATTCGGCGTGGTACATGCTCATGGAGCGATATGGAAAGAACGTGGATTGCTGACTGCTCAGGGAAAACAAAAAGAAAACATGCTGAAGAAATTTTAAAATTGTTACAGGCTGTAAAACAATCAGAAAAGGTAGCTATGATGCATTGTCAAGGACACCAAAAGGGAAACTCTGATTTTGAAATTGGAAATCGATTGGCAGATCAGGAGGCTAAACAGGCAGCTGAAATAACTGAGGTGAAGGCATTGTCTTTAATACCAGACGGTAAAATCCAAACTATATATATGAACCAAGTATATTTAAAAGATAACTGTGTAATAATACCCTCTAATTTGATATGGCCCATAGTTCTTACAGAACACGATAAAACACATCGGGGAGCTGACACATTGCATAAGAGCCTGAGTCAGACATTAGTGGAACAAAATTTATATACAACAATAAAACAAGTAACTCAACAATGTAGCATTTGCTTACAAAATAACCCCAATACTAAGAATAGAATAAAATTTGGAATAATCAGTAAAGGAAATTATTCGGGGCAACTGTGGCAAATTGATTTTTCAGAACTCCCTAGAAAAGGGGGGTATTGTTATTTACTGGTTCTGACTGACATGATTTCAGGAAGGCCTGAAGCCTTTCCCTGTCGAACAAACAAAGCAAGAAGAAGTGGTTAAAGTCTTGTTAAATGAAATAATACCATGCTTTGGGATTCTAGTAGCCATGTCTTCTGATAGAGTTTCACATTTTTGTGTGCAAGTGGTACAACAGATAAGTAAGATTCTAAAGATATTCTAAAGACAACTGCATACTCTTTATAGACCGCAGGCATGTGGACAGGAGGAAAAAATGAAACATTTAATTAAACAACAAATAGCTAAAATCGGACAAGAATCTAATTTGTCATGACCTCAATCCCTCCCTTTAGCATTACTTAGAATTTGAGTTAAACCTAGAATAAAAGGGAATTTGAGTCCCTTTGAAATCTTATATGGAAGGCCGTATCCATTTCTATTTAGTGGAGAGGATCGAACGCAGTTAGGATTAGAATATTTATATGCATATATAACTGAACTTCAGAAATAATTAAATAAAGTACATAAATTTGTTCTCAGGACCTGGGCTAGACGGTTGGATCAACCAATCCACCCTTTTAAGCTCAGGGATTATATATATAAAGACTTTTTCAGGACAACCCCTAGAGGAAAAACGGAAGGAAAGTGGACAGGACCATACCAGGTATTACTGACAACACGCACCGCCATCAAGATTAAGGAGCAAGCAGCTTGGATCCACGATTCAAGGGTGAAGAAGGCCCTGGCAAGGATATGGACCACCACTCCAATTGGACCAACAAAATTATGGTTTTCCAGATCCTAATGATTGCAGGGGTGTAGTTCTCAGATTCGGGGTGGGCAGTTTGGGATGAGAACTTACACCTGTCCCTGATACAAACAATTTCTCAAGTAATTAATAAGACGAACTGTTGGGTATGCACCCATCTGCCACAGCATGGGAATAAGGGTGTATCATTAATCAGGATTCCCTTGCCTGCAAACTTATCTTGGACTAATTTGTGGGAAAACACATCTTGGGGTCAAAAAAATATGAAGAAGTTTTGGAACTAGAAGTTAGTAGCTTCGTGCCATTGGAATCTTACTATGTATGTGTACAAAGGTGTAACCCGCCTACGGGTATGGGAAAACAGGATTGTATAAATACGGGTACTACTTATGTGGGAAATCAGACATCTTGTAATCAAACAATTGATATTAGTACAACTAGCGGTTGGGCAAATTCAACCAGCTGGCCGGTTCCAGAAGGAAAAGGGTGGTATTGGTTATGCAATGATACAGCCCGTAAGGTCTTGCCCGAGAACTGGAAGGGAACCTGCACTCTTGGAGCAGTAGTCCCCAATATGACAGTACATGATGTAGTGCCTCGAGGTTACTTGAGAAATCATATCTGGAGAATCAGACAAAAAATTAACAATCCATTGATAGAGAGACACACCGCTTTTCATAGTTTTGTTCGATGGTTTATCACATGGTTAGGAGTGAGTGAATTGGAAAAGGCAATAGTTAATATTTCTGCAATTATAGAGAAGTTAGAAAACAAAACTCTGGATGCTATAAAGGCTCAACAAGAAGAGATATCTAGTTTATCACAGGTAGTATTACAAAATCGGATGGCCCTAGACTTGTTACTGGCCGCTCAAGGGGGAGTCTGTACAGTAATAAACACAAGTTGTGTGTATGTAGATCAGAGTGGAAGGATCTCTACCGACCTGGAAGAAATATGGAAGCAGACAAGGGTCCTACATGAGATCAGTAAAGATGATCTTTCATGGAGTTTTAGTGAAATATGGAATAAGTTAACCTCCTGGTTGCCCAATTTCCAATGTTTGAAACAAGTGTTCATTGCTCTATAACATTAGTAGTGTTAGGAATATTTGTGTGCATGTTGTTTAGATGCCTGCTTTGTTGTGTTACTGTAAATAATGAAAGTATCTGATGCAAAAGAATTTGCATGGGAAAAGAAAAGGGGGGATTGATTAAGGAGGTATTGGGGAGGCAAGGACAATCCCCAGACATGGACTGTATATCTCGAAACAAGACACTGGAACCCATGATAAGGAAGCGGCAGACGGACAGAGAAACAAATGTAAGGACTATAAATCTCAAAATTGGACATTGGAATTCATTATAAAGATACAACAAACGGAAGAATTGGCAACAACCAGCTCTCGCAATTAAGAAACGTGCCAATTCAGCAGATTCCTGACCAAAGGTGAAAAGTACACTGTGAGGAGGACTCGGGATCTTCCTCCCAAAGACCCCTGCCCACGTCCCAAAGACCCCTGCCCACAATTCTTGGGAGTCTCTACGCAGGCGCAAGGTGCCAAAAGGCTAATTAGCATGAGAAGCGAGGGAAGGCGGGGATAGGTAATGCATATGTATAGGTGCTTGTAGAATATTGATAGATTGATTGTATAAATTCAAGACTTCTTTCCGCTTTGGGTATGCACGATAGGTGGAGAGATCCCCCGTGCATCCAGCGCTGCAATAAAGAATATACCACTTAAAGGAATTTCGGCTTCGATCTTTGAATCACAGATTAGAATAATGGATAAACATCTTACTATTAGTATCAAAAAATCCACACCTGGATTGATCAGTATATATAATATATATATATATATATATATATATATATATTTAAGCATTGACTTAGGTGTCTATGCAAAGCTACAATCTGCATACATAGAGCCCAATTCTTCCTTTGCAGTGAGTAGCAGTACCTCAACAGAATAAGACTCTTGAAATAATCAGTTTTAACAGAGTACATTACTGTCATATTGTGTATACACAAATTTAGAAAATCTGACAGCTGTCAAATACCAACACTTCAGATGCATGCTATTTTTTTTTTTCCAAACAGCAGAAGTCATAGCAAGGTATGCTTCTATCTACTTCTGCACCAAGCTATGGGAACAAAATAAGGGAAAACCTTCTTAATTCAAAATTGATTACGTTTTAATTTGAAATGGCTCCACTCAAAATCCAGCAAAAATAGTTCTATTTTTATATATCACAATTAGACAGAAATCTCAGAAGCTCATTCACCTCAAACAGAAAGAAAACTTCAAAAGAAGAATTTTCAGATTCTTCTCCACAACATAATGAATTCAGGCAATTAAAAGGCAAATGGAATTCCTCATAGGAAGACTATATGGAAGTCCCAAATAAATTATCAGCCATCCCTCAACAGTCATACAGATTCACCAGACATCTGGGGTTGACCTGAAGAGTTGCAGAGTGATGGTGTCTGGAGACTCAATGATGTTAGAGGTCTTTTGCAGCCTAAATGACTCTGTGCCCCTCTGTCCTGCCTCACCACGACACTATGAGCTGCTACAAGAGGGCCAGGGCTTTGCTCGGATTCAGGGAGGTCCACGTCCTGTCTGCATCGCAGCCCCACCTTTGCCCGCTGGTACAGGAGATGGCTCGGGGGAAAATCGAACCTGGCACAGGATGCTCGCGAGCAAGAACCTTTGCTCAGGCAGATCTGGAAAGTTTTTAAATTTAAAATTAAATAGGGAAGAAGGGGAAGCGAGAGAGGAAAGCAAATAATGATCAGAAACACCGAGAGGGAATTTCCAACCCTAAGCTAAAGCACATTTTTACGACTGTGGACTGCAGGCTTTAGAAAATGTAGAATTGATTTTGCTAACTAAACGTGAGTTGTCAACTTGTTAGGAGAGAGCACTGCCAGTAGCTCCAAAATCATGTTAATTCTTAACGAGGGCTGGCACATCAAGAATCCCGACAATTGTTAGCATATATCTGGGCCCAAGAAACAGATTTAAACAAGTCTGTCTGGGAATGCTTAACTCACAATGTTAGCAGGAGAAAAGATAATGAGCTAAACCATTTGGAGCACAGATCTACCACTTGACTTATCAGAGAAGTACAGGTCAAATCTTTTCATTCCACTGCAGATAGAAAATGCAGCTTAGAGGCTACAGATCAAATTAAAAAGCAGGGCTCAGTGGGAGAAAAAGAGGAAAACAAAAAGCCTTTAAGTAACTGATCAGCATGTACCACACTTAGATTTTCTGGCATTTTCTGACTTCTGAGATTAAATGACAAATACACATTACTGCGTCACTTACAAAATATCGCATTTATCAGAAAAGATAAACCCCAAACTGATCAGAATGCATTTAAAAGACAGACTGGTTCTTCAGATAAGGCAGAAGAATGTGCACCTCTGGCACCTGTTGAATATACACAGTGTATCAGCTCGTCTGAATTTTTCTTAAAATTTTAAGGCTACAGAAATCACTTAGTGATGTGGAAAATATTTTATAGTCTGTCTGCAGGCAGCTGCATATGAAACTACCAGATCATGGGACTATTGCTGACTTTCTGCTGAAAGCTGTGCTCCCATCACACTCTGTGTGGGTTTAGGAATTCTACTGAATCCAACCTAATCTCAAAAATAAGACTGGAAGTTACTTCAGTAGCATCTTATTCATATACTGTGGCTTTTTACTTAAATCTGCTGAAGCTAATTTGAAGTACTGACAGCATGGGCAGAAGTTTGAATAAGAGTTTGGGGATTTGCCTTTTTTTTTTTTTTTTTTAAATATCTCATGTAGGCTTCCAGAAATTTTAGACAACCACTTTAGCTTACCAAATGTGACCTTTGAAATTAAATACTTACATAACTGGTTTTATAACAAGAAGATTATTCCTCTAACAGCAGAAGAGGCTACAGACTTGGCAAATCCTCCTCCTGTTCCAGGAGTGGGGTATGACACTGGAGGGAAGACAGGCATATGACAGTGTCAGCTGGGAGGAAGGAATACCTCACTCCTGAATGAACACAGACCCCAGATGGGAAACTGCAGCCCCCTGACCCAAACAGAAAGGAGATGCCTGAATCAAGAGAGCGCTCTCTTCCCCACCAGGGAGCTTGTCCTCCAAGGTGGAATTCATGAAAAAAGGCTCCACGAACTGGAAAAGCAAGTGAAAAGAAAGGGGCACATTTAAGCACTGCAGTGTAAGCACACATCCTCGCAAGGATCTAATAGGAGACAGAAGGTTATGGCCAGGAGGCACAGAGCCAGCTCGTGCCACCAGGGAATGCTGAAATGCAACCACTCTGCAGTGTTCATTGGAGAATATTCTGAATGCAGCAGGCTCAAATTTCAAGTAAAAAAAAAAAAAAAAAGGCAGACATTGAAAACAAAGCAAAAATATATATAGGTCAAGGTAAAAGGTACGCTAATTTTTAATTTTATTTCATGCATTTTCATGTATAGGAGAGAAAGAAGCTTCAGCAAGTGGCTTTGCACTGCTGGAGCAGTCCATCCTTGCAGTGCACATCATGGGTTTACAACCCGAAACATGCAATACGGCCAACAGAGAGGTTGGCCCCTCTGCCCAGGGATTTCGCATCCCATCAAATGACATCTGTGATCTTCACAACAGAGATTAAAACCACGGATCAGAACCCAGCCATGGGGTAGTTTCATAAAGGCACAGACCATTTAGCATGTCTAAAAACGCAATAATTATTTCTAAACAGGAAAGTTTAACAACTGATACCTGTATAGATATATAGCTATTAATATATTAGCAGTTTTATCTGAATCAATAGACTTTTTTCACAGATTCTTCACAATACTGAAAGTACAAGAAATAATTTCTTTTAAAATTTTCCCAGTGTGTGGCACAGAAAGATGGTTGTAAAATAGGTTTTAGCGCTGCAAATTTGATGTCTCATGCAGAGACACCATAAAACAAAGACAGGAATCAACTAAATGAAATTATTTAATTAACAGCAATTTGTTCCACAACAGTTTAAAATATGGATGAGACTGCCAATTACGCAGCTGCTAAACAGAACAACTCATTAAATAATTAAAATTGGATTATTAATTTTCTAGTCTTGATGTAATTTACTCATATAACATGTAAGTATCTCCATGATTTATACCCATGGTAGAAACTCATTTTGTGATTTGCCTATATTTTACTAAAATTATTACTCTGTTTCTAGCTGCATGTGTTTTATAAACACTCAGCTTATGATTATTTTCAAGTACGAGGAGTGGCAAACTGACAGTAATACTAACATGAGAGGGAATCAATATGCATGCAGCTTTCAAATACTCTTGAAAAAAAAAATCAAGGGAGGTTTAAAGTGGGATGTGCCAGTACTGCAATTCTATTATACAGGGACAAGAAAACATAAGACAACCTCTCATTCATGCAGGACAAATAGCTGTGCCAAAAGCACAAATTACACCTAATTACAGGGTATAACTCTGTCATCTTTCTTTTTATAACCTAGCCGTTTACACACTTTGATTTTTGACTTCCATTTGGGTTTATTAACATCAAAGCTTTGTCATCACTTATCTGTTTCTACAGACTTTTTTACCTGAGGCAATAAATAAAAACTTCTTTGCATTTCAGCTTTTCGGATGCAAGAAAGGTTTAGTCTACATTGTTCTTATGATGTTTCATGCTTATTAAACTTTTGTATGTTGTTGTAAAGTTTATTGCCTTTGGCATACCAATCTTAAATGTACTATAATTAAACCTACTCGCATTGCATATAAATGCATTAGCACTATCCTATGATAAATTTTGTTCTTACTGTTAATGCTATTTTTCATGTAATTACACTGTCTTGAATAAATGTGTAATGGACAATTTAGTTTAATGCATTGTTTAGCTTTTTGTCAAACAAAATGGCAATGAATTTTTAATTAAGCTATACAGGGCTTTTCCTGTATATAGAGATTACAGCAAAAAACACAGATGGCCACCCTTGATGAAATGGGAAAAGTAAAGTTAGCGTTAGAAGGATAAAATCATCCTGACAGTCATATAGAAAAGATCCCTCTAAAGATGAAATCAGAAAAGGTGAGTGACAGACTTCTGTCTGAAAGCTAATGAGCACTAATACACTGTCTAAACCTAATCTGAGGTCACCAACTGCTAGATTTCAAATTCCTCATACAGCATTAAAAAGATATTAAGATATTGCAAAATTAAATGTCTCTTGAATCACATATATGTCTGAATCCAATCTTACCCAATACGGGTAAGAATATTCCTGAAAGAAGAAAGATTTCTACAGTTTGGACAACTTCTGTTGTTATTATGCTGAAAATATTTCCTTACTTTCTTTCTCAAGAAAGGTAGATTCAAGCGGGGGAGTACGTAAATGTAACTGCTTAAGTTATCTTCCCTCAACTTGAATACTGCTGTTCCGTGCCGTCATTAAGTCAGAAACCTTTACAAAAATACAGGTTAAGGAAATATATATATTTTTAATGCTGATCCACCTTACTCCCAAATGCAGGAGAAACTACAGATACAAATTTGATCAACCAGCAGTAACAGAAAATCAAAACCTCCTCATCCAATCCGTTCCACTACTTCATGAACCTGCCATTTCAAAAGGTTTCTCTCACATCTCCTTTGAGTCTTTCTTGGTGGAGTTTGAACCCTTATTACTCACACTCACCACTGACAAAACAGATTATTTCTTTATTTTTCCTGCAACAGCCTTTTATATAATAGAAAACTCCATGTCCTCCTTTGTCTTCTCCTCCGCAGGCTGAAGAACTGCACATGGCTTACTCTTCCTCCAGAGGATGTTTCCTACGCTTCTGCTCACCCACGATGACTTTGTCCAGACTCTGAGGAATCCAAACCTTCCTCGAAAGGGGACTGCTCACATGGAGTCCAGTGTTCCAGCAGAGAGACTGATAATGCTAAGCTAAGGATAAGGTTGACTCTGCTCATTTTAATGGCTACACTTTTTTTACCAGTACATTCCAGTGGAAGGATTACCTTTTGATCAGTATGGTACTTTCAAATAAAAAAAATGCAAATCCTTTTCTGCAGGACTGCTATCATTTACTTGTGAGTAAGTGTCATGCCTTTTCATCTACACTGATTTTCACCTTTTAGTTTGCAGATAATGTTGCCAGTTTAGGAAGACCATTTTGAAACATGATCTTGATGTCCGTCACTGTCCCTTCCCTGTTTTGTGTCATCTGCAGAATGACTCCAGTTACTCTATTTTATCATCAAGTTCACGAGGTAAAAAACAGAAAGCAGAATCAGACTAAAGAAACTCTACTCAATATATCTTTTATTTTTGAGAACATGTCATTGACAATTAATCAATAGCAACACTAATCCATTTTTGTATTTACTGTATACTAGGTTCTCCTAGACCACATTTATCTGCATTACTTATGGAAATGTCACGAAAGACAACTTATTAAAGCCTTTAATCCGAGTTAAAATAAATGGGAACTACTACTTTCTTTTTATTTGCAGGCTCTACTGCTTTATCATAGAGAGAAATTAAATGAGTTTGACATTATTTATTCTTAATTATTCATTTCTTCATTACCTTGTAGATACATTAAAAAAAGTTTGAGAAACTTGTTTTATTTCAACGTCAACATTAAGGTGACTGCACCCTCTGTCCCTGACTCCTCTCCGCCTTTTAACAACAGGCACATTTATCTTTTCTAGTCCCCCAGTACTGAATCCCTGCTCCAACATTTCTCAAAGGCTGCCATTGGATGACTTAGGATGTTATCTAGGTAACCAGCAGTAAAAACTATATTAGTATAGTTACGGTCCAGGTGACAACGGCATTCTGCTAGGAGCATATCCAGATCTGAACTTCTCTTCCATTTCAAAGGTGCTAATACACATAGAAACATTTGGTCTTTTGCATCACATCTTACTGTGCTTTTCCAATCTAAAGATCAAAACTAAAATTTTCATTTTTGTTTTGGCCAATGAGCACCTAATTTCAGTATTTTAGAAGTCTAACACTGACCTTTTCTTTGTCTTCAGACAGGAGAACCCTGAAATACCTTTCATATAGCTTCATTTGCTTGACTTGCAGCATTTCTCACCATCCCCTCTGACCTCATATGTAGTCAAGCTTCTGCTCTAGGCTTCTGTTTTTCTGAGGTGCTTGTATTTTCCCCTATGTCTGGAGTCCTTTCCTGGTAGTTTCCTTGGTATTAAAATTCCAATTATTTTCTGCACTTCCCCCCATAACCCAGCTCTTATGCACTTAAATTATTGCTTTGTCCTTTTTCAAAGTTTGGATTTGAATTAAAAATTAAACCAAACCAAAACCCTCATGCATTTTTTTTAAATGTACATGTAAATATATTTTTACACATATATATCGTTAGTGGAGCTTCTACAGAGTTCTCATAACTGACCAAGATCTAGTCTACAGATAGCATACTCCTCTGTGGGTAGACAGCTAGTTTGTATGGAAATGTGGCAGCTGTTGTACGCAGGAAGAGATGGGCTTTACCACTGCTATCAGCATTTGTTTGCCAGTTTACAACTGAGGAAAATACTTCTATCACAATTCCTGTAAGCATCCCTTTCTCAACGAGATATTTCCCTTCAAATCCAAATCATCCCTGAGGGTTTAAAGCACACTTTCTAATGCTGTAGGAGATGCTGAGCTATTACTGTGATGAGGAGAACAAAGAATATATTGAGAGAGAAATATATTAGGGAAGTTTGGCTTCCTTGGCCTACCAAAAAGAAAGCTAAAAGGGATGCAATTGTTCCGTATAAAAACCTGAGGTAGTGGTGGAAAGGCATCAATTATTAAGAATGAATATAGCTTTAAAAAACATTAATGTGAGAGCAAAACATTGTCCAGAAGTAAGTATAGCTTAATAAGATGGTCCCAAACAACATGAAATTCTGGAACAATCTTCCAATTAAGAGACTGGGAAAACAAAAGCCACAAGCCTTAATGGGTTAAAGTGGAGGTTGAGCAATTTGTGACTTGAATTATACATGATGTGCTTACCTGCTACAGAAGGGTTTTAGATTTGAGGTCTCAAAGGACCCTACCCTGCTGGTTCCTAAATATTTTGCTCTTTCTGAATTGTTTTCTGCTTTCTGCCATTCCCTTTCCCTCTCCTCACTTTGTGCCTCATGAACAAATGATAAATCTGCCAGCGTACCATTTTTTACCTGACCCAACACTTCTAGTTATTTTCTTGACTCCATGCTCTGCCCTATGGATATCGCAGGTCTCTTTTAAAACTGACACAGTGCCCTTTCATTAAGATCACAGACATCCACCCTGCAAACAGATGTTCCAGCTGAAGGAGGCCCTTTCCCTTCCCTCCTTCTCCACCGTTCATTACCGTTTTATCACCAGGGATGCGCGCGACTGCAGTCGGTTTTGCCTGGAGCAGGACTGGGAACGCTCACAGGGCCTGGCTGTGGGGAGAGCAATCATCAGCTGATGAATGGTGAAAAAAGATGAGAGGTGGTGACATTTTCTACAAACTGTACAGAAGATAGTCTGCCCACTTATCTAATTATTGCTTCTATATTGTCCTTGCTCTCTGCCATTTACGTCCTACTCTCATCTATTCACTTACAGCTATATTCTCATGTGTTTGACTTCTTCCTTCAGGGGAGTCCAGGCAAAGACATTTTGATGTCTTTCTCCCAAACTTTCAACTTATTTCTTGTTTTAAGTTTATATTGGACATGATGTCCTGCAATACAGAAGTTATTTAGTTGGGACAGGCAGTTAGTTGGGACACATCCATCAAAGAGTCACTGTCCTGACTGTTTTCCAATACCTCCAGAGACTGAAACCTTTGTCATTACCACCAATAATTTATTGATTTTGCTGCGTCTTTACCTTCCTTCTCTGAGATGGAGAAGGATAGAAAGTCACCAGAACATCTGTCTCTGACCATCTTTCACAACCTGCACTAGACTCACTTCATCACCTCAACAGCAATTTGGCAATGTCATTTGTCATAGCAAAAGTTATCTATTTCCCTCCAGCACACACAGTACAACGCTTTTTCCCATCTTGTATCCCCATTCTCATTCCAGACAAACACTATGCCATTCTGATTCTATGATTTAGATTCATTCACCTCTCTGAAAAGCTTCCTCACCAGCACTTAACTTATTGATTTGGAGTTTCTTATAGATAGTGCTGAAAATTATAAACTTAAGATTTTGTGCCAATGAGAATTGAACAACAGAAATCCTGACTAAGGGATATCAGATTGCCTTCACACACGAACTGATGAAACCACTAAAACTTGAGCTGAATTCTGGAACTCATTCAAAAAAAACAAAACCAACCACCAATAAATGAAAAAATAACAACAAAAAAAAACCAACCAAACATCCACAAACACTCCCCTTGCCCCTCAAAACTGCAGATAAGGGCAGTTGAGGTACAAAGAAGAGTTAAAAGATTGATTCTGTCTTGTAAAAGATATCTAGATCTCAATCTATTTTACCCCTCTGAAAAGATTATGGAGTAATTTATTTTAGCATAGTTCTTACCTAGGAAATTATTAAAGCTTCTTTATTTTGACATGTGTAATCTACAGGCAGAGCAAGACTAAGCAAGAAGATGCAGAAAGGTTCGAAACTGGGAAGGGAGCATAAACGACAATAGCACACAGGTGAGCTGATGCTGTGACAACAATGAGGATAGCTTTTTCAAGCTCTACTACAAGTAAAAAACTACAAGGGGTTTAAGATGGCAATAAACACTTTGCTCTGTTCTTTTGTCCTTTGCAAAAATAATTTAAGACAACTAACATTGAAAAAGATCATCTTAAGTGCTAAAATCATTGTAAATCTCAAGCACACTAGCTGCCCAGGACCAGGAACCTGAAACACCAAGCTTCCTGCACGTGACTGATCACTGCAGGTAACATGGGTTTTAGATGCACATCAAAGGTGGCTAAAACCTACACACATGCATTTGGCTTAAACTGTGAAATACGGGGAGTGCGCACCTCTCCCTCATGGAAACACTGCATGAGAGACATTGAAAGCTTTCACTTTGCCGTATCTGACAAAGTGTAGTGTTTATGTATGTTAAAATTGCCAAAAGTATGGAACTAGTTGCTAGGACCTCCAGGAACCTCAGGAACCTGAGGACAGAATTGCCTGTGACCTCTTGTGAGAATAAAATGCTACACAGTCTCTGTTCAAAATTACAAGCATGTTAGTTGTTAAGAATTATGTAACAATTTTCCCTTTTTTGATAAAAAACACGATTGTTTAAGGACATAAATACAGATACATGATGTTTGTGTGTGTATATGTGTATGTACAAACATACATACACACACAGCTATACATAAGCAGCTATACATGGCAGTCTGTTAACTAGAAAATAATGGCAGTAGTATAAACAAGCACCTTATGAAACACATGGTGTCAAGTAGTTTGTGTGTTGTTTTTTTTTCAGTAAGATCGAAAACAAAACAAAATGGTATTTAAAAATATTTACACGCTTTCTAACTATCCCTTGAAACAGAGCAGTAAATTCAATTAGAAATAAAAACTGCATAATAAAACATGGAAAAAGAGATGTTATATTGCTATTATTTCTTTATAACTGACATTTGGCAAAGCATCACTTGAATTTTAAATGGACTCTATGTATATTGCTTTGGCATACATAGATAAGCAACTTGCATAATTTTGTTACCCTTTTGCTCAAGGGAACCAGCAACATCTTACTCCTAGACAATTTGTGCTTCAGAATATTTCAGCTTAGAACAACATGCCTCGAGCATCACCAAACACAATCCCACAGACACTAGTAACCTGGAGATCTCCCTGTGTAGGATAGCTGTAGCGTCCTCTCTACTTCACCGTAGGACTAGGCAACATACATGTACATAGTTTAACAACTGCAAAACTGCTATGGCTTCACACTCCAAAGATACAAAACTACAGACTTAGATACCATTTTCTCCAAAGACACGTATGATGAAAATGGCATATGTGCAAGAAAATGTACTTGAAACATTACTTTTGTTGAGTCATCTGTTCACAGCGGCTGAGGTTCTGGAAAACAACCACGGTAACAGTGACAGAGTAAATGTACTTAAGGAAGATAATATGTTAAATGAAGATGCTAAGCTCTGTTTTTTTTCTTTGATTTCTAACAATGGGAGTGAATCTATTAACTTTATCCACTTTAATTTGATTGAGCCATTGTCACTGTTGAGAGAGAACTGCTGAAGCACAAAATTAACAATGGCAATTGCAATTGTAATTGCCATAAAGAAAGTCAGTAAATCAGACCAAACAATACTAGAAAGATACAAGTGGAAGAAGTAGAAGTAATTGAGGAACTAAATACGCCAAAATATGAGAACAGAGAGATACATGAATGTCGATACGTATTTTTCCATAAAACTTAAATACAATGTTCTAAATGATAAATAAAAATGATACAACTGCCGAAAATATTGTATGGCACAAGAGAGACACCAGAAGAAGAGGATCTCTAGGTGGTGGGTAGCATTCAGGGTTAACGAATGAGCTAAAGATGCAAATATCTGTGAAATTTCACAGATCCCAACACATACCAGCAACGTGAGTATAGCTAGGTTCTTTAACTCAGACAATTCTGGCAAAAAATAAACTCCATGCCAGACTGCAATAAGAACAAGGCAGTTTGAGAGAGAGAGATTTTTCCAGCTACCCCCACAAGCTAAGGCTTATTGTGCATCAAGCAACAAAAAAGTTCCTAACAGCTGAAATCCAATGTAAATCCAATGTAAATCAAGGAGGATTGAGGGAAGTCATGCATAAAACCAGAAAGGAATAAGAAAGATCATAGCAGAGAAAGGGAGATGTTAAGTGAACTGAAATAACAAAGGGAATGTTCACACTACTGCTGTTCACCAATAATATGAATTGCTAAGTAATGCATCCAAGGGCTGATTTTAAGTGAAAAAACATGGAAAATTCAACTATTTTGTTACTCCTCTATTTAAACAGACTACAGAGGCAATACATTATCACATTGTGTGCTGCCAGGTAATCATGATCCACATGCAACTCTGAAGCTAGCAACTCTTTAGCTAGGCAATTCTCAGACTGACCAGCAGAAACTACTGCAGCACAGACAATGAAGAGACCTAAAGAGAGGACCACTTCAGTGAGCTGTGATTCCTTTCCCCACTTCTGGTCAGACCACCTAGCTGCAACAAAATAATCATCCCAAGACATACCTGCTTTTAAAGAGCTTCAGATTTCATTCAGCAACAAACTCTAGCATAGCAGCAGCAGCTTCATAGATTTGTCATTCAACAAAATGGTGCAAGCAACAGCCTGCCTGTAAATACCACTGGCAAAAGGGAAAATCAAATCCAGGCAAATTCAAAGGAAGAAGAAAGTGCATAGAATCATGCACAGCTAAGTGTATTTCCTTCCCTTTCCAAGTTACGCCTTGGAAAGTGACTGATAATCAACAAATGCAAGACTGATGCGTGCCACTCAAAGGGGAAGCAGAAGCAATGCAAAAAGCATGGTTCAGGACACAGGAAAGACACTTCACAAAATTAGAACAGGAATGTGTAGGCTGGAAAAAAAAAAGAATTAATGCATTAATGTATCCTGCAAAAGCCCTAAGATTGCTGGGTATTAAGTAAAGGCAGGTAAGTTTATAGATTTGTCTACAGATAACGAAAGATAAGTTCCTTTTAGTGGAAAAGGTGTTTGAAGGCATTTTTCCCCCCCATTAATGTAATTGTTTTCTGTCATACTGATGGCCCTAATCTCTGTATGTACTTATGTGGATGGTGACAGTGTGTGGGGAAATGAGGAAATTTTAGTGTCAGAGTATCACTTTTAACATTAAGGAACATTAATTTCTTGACAAAAGGAGAAAATTGCTCACTGCTGGCCCTTCTGCCAGCAATCCATCAGATGCAGGAAGGCAGCAGGTCATGGGCCACTCTCCTTGATCTGACAGAGCACTCTGCCACTTCTCTCCCAGCAGCCTTTCCTCACCACACAACCAGAAACCACTGGGCACCACTGAGCAGAGCCTGGCTCCGGCCTCCCCGCACCCTCCTGTTAGGGATTTAGGGACACGGATGAGATCCCCTGAGCCTCCTCTTCTCCAGGCTGAGCAGCCCCAGCTCTCCCAGCCTCTGCCCACAGCAGAGATGCTCCAGAGCCTTCATTGTCCTGGTGGCCCTGTGCTGGGCTCTCTCCAAGTCCCTCTGGCACTGGGGAGCCCAGAACCGGACCCAACACTCCAGGTATGGCCTCACCAGTGCTGAGGAGAGGCAAAAATATTTTCAGCACAGAATACAGTACTTCCTAATTCCAGTGCAGCTGTGTCTTCATTTGTTAAATGCAATTAAAGACAATTTGAACTTCTCCCTAATATATCTTTTGCTGAAGGTTCTCAGCAGGACCAAACATTCATGCTGTGGTAATAAATGTGCTATTGACACTGGGCTACCAGTAAGCCAATTTAAGCACAGCTTCTGCAGATGTTGATTAGACTGCAATTTGGGGATCACAATATGGAGCAATCTCAAAAAGTCATCATTTTCTTTGCACACTACAAAGAACACCAGAAGTGACCTTGTCTTGCAACAACAATCTGTGTTATTTCTTACTCTAGCAAGACTGCTGAAAACAGGATGAAATGACTAAGCACATCATTATGTTCAACTAACCTGCATGGAACAAGTATATTCACAAACAGAAAGAAGTGCAGCACCTCTTTCATATTTCTGCAATCAGTTGTGCTAGATTTCCAAAAGACTTCTGTTAGTTATCAGAAATATGATTAATTATGAAAGCTAACATTACTGTTACAAAGAAGTTCTTCATTTAATTTTCAAGTTTTTCATTTAATTTTTACACTTGAGACACTTCACACCGTATTCAATTGCAAATATAGATTTTTGTTAGAACTTTGAAGTCCATTTCTAGCTTCTGATTTGGCTTATATTTAAAATATTAGAAAGTGGTAACTGTCTTGGATACTAAATGCTCAAATCCAACAGGACGTGGTTCATTATACAGCAAGCAGTTAAGCTGTTAAATACTGCCGTTGTATGCTGTAGACACGAAAAGTTTTTGAATTCAAGTGCAATCTGGAGATGTTCACTGAAAACGAGAAGAAAGAAAAAAAACAACAAACAAACAAATTGTGAGCCAAAGATGGTTTCTTCTCAGGCTGCCAAACCACAGGCGGCCAAAATACCAGGAAAAAAGTGCCATATGCACTTGCATGGTTCCTCTCCTTTTACTCGGCTGAACATGTATGGCTGTTCTCATGTGTTTATGAGAAAAGGATCACTTCTCAACTGTGAAACCAGAAATGTTAGGGAATACAGTCAGCAAAACACAAATAAAAAAAAAAAGCTTTGATACACTGTTGCTATGAATCTTTTTCTTAAAATGATCAATAATCACTATATATCTTGCAGAGAATTTTAGGCAATACACTTTTGTTAAGGCAACCATGAAAAACAGTGGAACCCACATTACCTTTTTATTTCGAGTTCCAGAAAAAGAAGGCTGCAATCTAATACAACCATAAGCAGAGATTAAGCAAGCTTCCTCAAGAGGATCTATCATACAGTACCAAATTCTAATTGACAAATGTGTTTAAGGATATAATGGAGGAAGTAATATTGCCTGTACACGTTAAGAATGGTTCAGACAATAGCAAGTTTTCACTAATAGTCTGGATAAAGTTTCTATATTAAATGACAGATTAAATATAATGTGATTTTCCACAACAAATAAAGGTAGGGCTCCTGCGTATTTGACATCTCCAAGTTACTTACCGAGATTTAATGATATTTTTCATCTCTCCATTTAGGCTTGTACTTTTGCAAGTCTGGAATTGCCTGAAAGGAATTGGTTTTGCCTATACATATTTTCTGTTAAGATTTTTTCGTGTCTGTATTCATAACTCTACTTTTTCTAAATCTGTTTGCTGAATAGCTGAAACATTAATGCTGAAATAATGATTACCTGTCGATTCTGTAATTCTAAATGTTATCACTCCACATCAAGACAGGTAAGTCACAAAAACCTAACCCCAGACCCACAGGACTCGATATAGTCCAACAACGCTATCAGGTTCTGAATGCTGAACAGCATTCTAATGGCAATACCATCGAATGGCAACAGCAGCAACCCAAAGTATTCCCATAATTTCCCAGTACACGCTTCTTTTCTTACAGCAAAACCAGTGTTAAAAGAACATTAGAATTTCCATATCAAGCAGACTAAAGTTAAAAATTCAACATGAACGTAAGAGCAGTAAAATCCCACTGCGCACCTCCACTATACTCGTTACATTTATTATTCCCTGGAGAACAGACAAAATATTCATTGAATCAGAAAGTGTTTCATCCTTATTGTGCAACACATCTTTAAATCCATTTTGAACATGTAATTATTAATTTCCTCACGATCCTTCCTTTGACATGCAATCCCTGCTGCACTAAGACTGTTTCTAAACTTTAACTCCTACACTTAAAACCCTGTGGGTAAGATGGCACCGCTGTTATTTTAATGTTAGCAAGAGGCACTGTTTTTACGAATGGTTTTATGAATGCATGCTCAGTTTGGGAGCTCTGTTTCAGACATCCATTCTTCAGAAAGTTAGTATTTTATAAATCTTTCCATACAGAGAGAACAACTGTGTTTAATCTTAATTGTAATTTAAGTCTTCAGCACTTACGCAAGCTATGTGCCAGGTATTTCCCCTGGAAATCCAGAAGAGGATTGACTAGTGCTTCATTCAAGAAATTTCAGTGTTTCCCTACCATCAGATTTGATACCCGAAGCTAAGGGAGGGAGAGAAACTAGCTTCCAGGAGCATCACTGAAGTAACATAACTATTAATATCGCTCTCCTTCTGTTCTTGCTAGCATCCCTTTCATTCACTGACATCTTTCAGAGGCATTTATATGTCTTTCTTGTTGCCCTTCAACTCCAGCTGGGCCTTGTCCAATCCTGAACTTGTATGTTCGGACTATGCCTGTATATCCCTTCCAGGTCACTTGTCTCTTCTTCCATCTCTTGTGCATTTCCTTTTTATATTTAAGTTCCTTATTCATCCACACAGGCCTCCTTTTGCTCTAGGACTATATCCCATGAGATTTTTTTTAAACAGATCCCTGATCAGGACAAAGTCTGTTCTCCTTAAGTCTGGGGCTGTGATCTGCTTTTGCCTTGCGCCCGATTCAGGAACCTGAGCTCCACCATTTCATGGTCTCTGCAGTCAGGGCTGCTCCCAGCCCTCACGTCCTCAACCACTCCTTCCTTGCTTGCAAGTATGATGTCCAACACATCATCTTCCCGTGCTGGCCAATGCCCTCCAAAAACCTCCTGAATTAGTTGTGCTCTGTGGTGTTGTCCTTCCAGCAGATAATAGGGTGGTCAAAATTCCCTGGGACAACCAAAGCCCTGTAATTATAACGCTTATTTCATTATAAGGCTGCAATTCTTCCTTCAAAGGTGTAAGACTTTGCATTTCATTTCTCAATTTAAGGTTCCTGTTGGCCCATTGCTCCAGTCTATGTAGGTTTCTGCCCTTCAGTGTATCAGCTGGTCCCCCATCATTGTATCCACACATTCAGACTGAAGCATCCTAACTTCAGTGCAAGAATATTTTGAGAGACAGCGTTGAAGGGTCTTGCTAAAACTGAAGTATATGGCACCTACTGCTCATGGACCCTCATCCACAATTCCAGTCATTTTATCATAGAAGGCAATCAAGTTATAGACAGGGATGATTTACCCTTGGTAAACCCATGCTGATTGTTTTGTATCCTCTGGAACACAGCTCTGAAGAAGGAAAAAAAAAAAAGAGCTCAGGAAAGCCAACAGGTCCACAGGAACAGCATTGCCCAAGCATAAGAACAGTTCATCCCACTGTGGTAAAAAACAAGTAACCATTCCACCATGGCTGAAGCTAGTAAACACGGGCTAGAACCTCACCACAGAAAAGGTCCTGGTGAAACCAGGTGAAAAGGAATTTTGCTGTGGTGCAAATAGGCTTTAATACATTTAATACCCAACTTGTGTGAGAGACACAAATGCATCAAGTATTTAGGTTAAAAATTCAGTAAAAGAACACGCAATTCTGTCTCACAAATCACCAAAGAGAGACAAAACACAGCAGCATTCTGCTTGCTGGAGGAGGGAAGGGGCTTCCCTGGTTCCCACGTGACAGGTAAGTGGGCATGTAGAAGCTGCAGATATGCACAGGTTCCTGAAGTCAAGGTACGATCTCTTGAAGCTAGTGCATCAGCTGCTGACGTAGAGACACATTAACAGACTTTTAGAGACATGAGAAATCTGTCCCAGAACTACCACCATCTTAGTCAAACTTTTTAGCTTAGAAATAAACGGTCCTACAGATGTAACCTTCCTATCAGGTAGATGATGACCTTTCAACTTGACTAGGAGAAAGCCATCCTACCTGTTAACAAGAGTGAGGATGGTTGAGATGGTTAGCAAGAACATAAACTACTCGATCTGAGGATGAGAGGACAACTTGGCTGACAGAAGTATGTTTGATAGACTGCACAAAGCACTGGAAGTGGTCAGGTCCCACACATGTAACAAACATACAGAAGGGTAAAACGAAACCTTGGAGGCAAAAAAAAAAGCCATAAGGTATGTGACAAAGTACTAAGGCTTTCATGGTAGAACTTTCTGAAATTATCTGAATAAATACCTGGAGACACTCAGCCCTTGCCAGAGAACTGGAAAAACATGTAAAGTATCACCCATGCTGAAGGGATGCGTTCTATCTAAACATAACATGCTGCTGCATTTGGAGTTTAACAGATTAGAGAGGTGTTCAACTGAAATACTACGGGAAAACAAACAGAAGCTTGAATCCACACTTCAGAATAACACTCCCTTTCTGCATATTCGCAAAAAGCCTTCCTTACAGGGTAAACAGAACAGAAGGCAATACAATTTAGATATAAAAGAATAAAGAAAAAATTTAAAAGTGGAATAAATAAAAATAGCCATTCAGACCAGGATGAAATGCATGAAGTTCTGTATGAACGCAAGTCTAAACAACTTGCCAGGTGAACCAGAAGACATGATGCTATACGAGGCTATAATAAACATCCTAAAAACTTAGCAGATGGAAGACCAGTTTTTACAGTGTGAAAATAGACCAGTCTGTACTGGCAGACAAGTGATAGTGCACATTCTTCAACACTTAGAATCAAATAGAATAACCTGATTTTATTAATATGTGCCACAATCTCCACAGACTCAAACTCCATGTCTAAGCAGGAACAGGATAATTTAGAGCTGTACTATAAACCATGTGTCAAAGAGCTAATCTTGAACACTAATGAAAACTGCAGACATTATGAAAGCAGAAGAGCAACTACACAGTAATTGAAATCTCTCACTGTGAGACATGTAAATATGATACATTTGTGAGGAGTGAAGTATTTTTGGTGACATAAATAATTCATTCTGCAAGCTGTCATAAAAAGTAGAAATAACTTTTGAAGCAGGAGCAAACTGTTCACGAAGCCAACTACATCTCGAACCAAAAAGCCACTAAAGCCACAGAGCAAAAACAGAGGAAAAAAAAATTACTTATGAGAGATTTTCACAGAATCACAGAATTTCTAGGTTGGAAAAGACCTCAAGATCATCGAGTCCAACCTCTGACCTAACGCTAACAGCCCCCACTAAACCATATCCCTAAGCTCTTTGCCAGTAGAGTTCCTAAAGATCCTAATAATAGCTGTTTTTTTTTTTTAAAAAAAAAAAAAAAAAGTCAAAAGCCTTGGTAATAATACAAAGGTATTTGGTGTAATCAAAAATAAAACTGACCAAAAGACACGGATGAGGGTGTGTGGCAGGAGACGATAGCAGCACAGCTTTCTCCTAATGGTGACGTGACAACTTCCTGAAGTTTTATAAACCACTATTTTCATTCGATGGAAACTCAAGGGTTTTGCTAATGCATTCTACAAAATGGCATTGCCTGGTGCATACCATGAGTTGCACTGTGTCGCACAGAATAACATCTCCACGGAGAGATACAACTGCCGACCATGCCTTTCCGAGCTGCCAGCAGGAGTATTTAATATGTAGTAACACAACAGGCTCTAAACAGGGCTTGGGACTTCTTAGGCAGAATCACTTTTTCCATGGGAACGTGCTTATTATATAGGTAACTTGAAAAAGTGATTTGAATATTGACATTTATTAAACCATAGAAGATAAAGCACAATCTTAAAGAAAACAGCATAATCAAGCAGCCAAGCGACTGATCTGAAAAACTAAGTTTATTTGCAGGCTCTGTTGAAAGTGCAAGTGTTTTCCATTTTCTGATACTTACATATAAATAAAGCTGAAAAATAGTTCTTGCAGCTGGTATGCTGATACCTTTATCGCTACACAGCAGGGTACTAGTCTCTTGCAAAGGTAGATTTCTAGTAAATAGCTGTCAACAAGTCTATGCATGACTGAAGTCAAATTACAAATAGTAAAGGAACAGGTTTTTGAACTCGATGCCAGCGAAATATCATGTATCTAATCCATGCAAGAATTACAGACCTCAAGACTGCTATTATTTTATTATCCATACTATTTACTTTTTGGTCTGCTTCACAGCTTTGTTTGAACTTAGAAATCAATGGTACTTACAACTGGGACTTCACAAATAACAAGTCTCTACATATACACACCGGGAAACATTTCCATTTTGAAACAGTTTATTTCACACAGATAATAAAATACATAAATACTTAGCAATGTTACTAGTAAACTTAAATACTCCCTTAGTAGCAAGCAACTTAGGTTAAGTCCTCTGAAACCTCTGCATCAAATTTTTATGGTTGCTCATCACCTGCAGGTGTTTTTTTTTGTTTTGTTTGCAGTGACAAAAGGTACAAACTACTTCCTATGTATTAAGATAAATCCAACCTTCACACCATACAGACACCAGCCTGTCCTGCCCCCAGCTCCAAAACACAATTTCATATTTGATGCTCTGCATAAGAAAGGTCTTACTGCTCTACCAAGCACCCCAACTTTAACAGCACTGATGCTTCTTTTTGTCCCTTGGCAGCACCAATTTCAGCCATCTTTCATAGAATCACCGAATGGTTTGGGTTGGAGATGACCTAGAAGATCACCCAGTTCCACCCCCCTGCCATGGGCAGGGACACCTCCCACCAGACCAGGTTGCCCAAAGCCCCATCCAGCCTGGCCTTGAGCACCTCCAGGGATGGGGCATCCACAGCTTCTCTGGGCAGCCTATGCCAGGGCCTCATCACCCTCAAAGGCAAGAATTTCTTCCTTACGTCTAATCTAAATCTAACCTCTCTCAGTGTAAAGCCATTCCCCCTTGTCCTATCACTCCACCCCTGACAAAGAGTCCCTCCCCAGCTTCCTGTGCTGGCAGGCCGCTATAAGGTCTCCCCAGAGCCTTCTCTTCTCCAGGCTGAACAACCCCAGCTCTATCAGCCTGTCTCCCTAGCAGAGCTGTTATGGCCCCTTGATCATCTTTGTGGCCCTCCTCTGGACTCTAACAGGTCCCTGTTCTTGTGCTGGGGGCCCCAGAGCTGAATGCAGGGCTCCAGGTGGGGTCTCACAAGAGCAGAGCAGAGGGGGAGAATCCCCTCCCTCGCCCTGCTGGCCTCGCTGCTTTTGATGCAGCCTAGGATACAGGTGGCTTTCTGGGCTGCACATGCACACTGGTGGCTCACATTGATCTTCTTGTCAACCACCACCTGCAGGGCCTTCTCCTCAGACCTGCTCTCAATCCTGCTCTACCCAGCCTGTATTTGTGCTTGGGATTGCCCAGGTGCAGGACCTTGCACTTGGCCTTGTTGAACCTCATGAGGTTCACACAGCCCCACCTCTGAAGCCTGTCTAGATCCCTCTGGATGGCATCCCTTCCCTCCAGCATGCTGACAGCACCACACAGCTTGATGTCATCGTCAGACTTACTGAGGGTCCCAATGTAGCTGTTGCCAATGTCTTTCTGCCATGCCTGTTTAAAGCACTGTAATTTTTCCTCATACTTAAATTGAAATCACCTATATATTGATCTTTATATAAATTAAACTGCTAATAGTTTAAGAAACAATTTACAGTTACTTAAAGGTACTGAAAAAGGCTACAATGAAAAATAAACTTTTCATAAAAACACTATTACACAGAAAACAATTTTTCTTCTAACATATTAAAAGGTATTTGATCAAGAAACACCAGACATTCATGGTATTAATGATACCATACTGATATTGATGTCATACACATTAATTTTTCCATATTAAATTATTAGCATTATTTCTTTTTTCCCCATTTATTAGTTCTGCATGGTCAGGGAACAGGCTTAGAAAAGTTACAAATCACTTCACAGATGCCAACTAAAGCATTTAACTGTTAAGAGGCTGAAGTAGAACAACCTATAATAAAACAATACAATTTTTTTTTTTAAATACAAACATCTGATAAGAATTACTTTCATAAATAATTTTATAGGTGATGTCTGGAAAGCCTGTAACTATTTCTGACTTTACATCAAAAAATAGGCAGCAGAATTCAGTTGCCCGGTGTGAAGAAAACATTTAAACAATTCTGATGAAAGCCCATATGAAGAGGAGCCAGTGCTCCATTAACCCTCCCTGGGCAGCACATTACTCACTAATTTCATGTTCTGTATATTTAAATCTGGATTCCAAGTACAGAATGATCACAAACAAAATACTTGAAGAAAGTATGACATGGAAGATTAATGATCAGTAATGAAGACTATGTGAATGGTCTGTGAATACTCCAGCTAAGTCAGGATTAGTATGTCAGACAACAGTATCTTCTCTCACAACTGCTACATGCCATCACATCACATAACAATGCTAATAAAATCATAGAATCATAGAATCATAGAATATCCTGAGTTGGAAGGGACCCTTAAGGATCATCAAGTCCAACTCTTGACACCGCACAGGTCTACCCAAGTTCAGACCATGTGACTAAGTGCACAGTCCAATCTCTTCTTAAATTCAGTCAGGCTCGGTGCAGTGACCACTTCCCTGGGGAGCCTGTTCCAGTGTGCAACCACTCTCTCTGTGAAGAACTTCCTCCTGATGTCAAGCCTAAACTTCCCCTGGTTCAGCTTAACCCCGTTCCCGCGGGTCCTGTCACTGGTGTTAATGGAGAAAAGGTCTCCTGCCTCTCGACACCCCCTTACGAGGAAGTTGTAGACTGTGATGAGGTCTCCCCTCAGCCTCCTCTTCTCCAGGCTGAACAGGCCCAGTGCCCTCAGCCGTTCCTCGTACGTCTTCCCCTCCAGGCCTTTCACCATCTTCGTAGCCCTCCTCTGGACACTCTCCAACAGTTTCATGTCCTTTTTATACTGTGGTGCCCAGAACTGCACACAGTACTCGAGGTGAGGCCGCACCAGCGCAGAGTAGAGCGGGACAGTCACCTCCCTTGACCTACTAGCGATGCCGTGCTTGATGCACCCCAGGACACGGTTGGCCCTCCTGGCTGCCAGGGCACACTGCTGGCTCATATTGAACTTGCTGTCTACCACGACCCCCAGATCCCTCTATTCTAGGCTGCTCTCCAGCGTCTCATCGCCCAGTCTGTACGTGCAGCCAGGGTTTCCCCGTCCCAGGTGCAGGACCCGGCACTTGCTCTTATTGAACTTCATGCGGTTGGCGATCGCCCAGCTCTCCAACCTATCCAGATCCCTCTGCAAGGCCTTTCCACCCTCATTCGAGTCCACAACTCCTCCAAGTTTGGTGTCATCGGCAAACTTGCTCAAAATACCTTCTATTCCTACATCCAGATCGTTTATAAAAATATTGAAAAGTACCGGCCCTAAAATGGAGCCTTGAGGGACCCCACTGGTGACCGCCCGCCAGCCTGACGCAGCCCCATTCACCATAACCCTTTGGGCCCTGCCCATTAGCCAATTGCTCACCCATCGTATGATGTTTTTATTTAGCTGTATGGTGGACATTTTGTCCAGTAGGATCCTATGGGAAACCGTGTCAAAAGCCTTGTTGAAGTCCAAAAAAATCACATCAGCTGGTTTCCCTTGGTCCACCATACGGGTGATCTTATCATAAAAGGAAATCAGGTTAGTTAGGCAGGACCTGCCCTTCACAAACCCATGCTGGCTGGGACCAATGACTGCTTTGTCCCCCAGGTGCGCCTCAATACTTTCGAGAACCATCTTCTCCATGATTTTACCAGGCACTGACGTGAGACTGACAGGCCTGTAATTGCTAGGGTCTTCTTTCTGACCCTTCTTGAAAATTGGCACAACATTTGCCAGCTTCCAGTCTACCGGGACCTCTCCAGACTCCCAGGATCGTTGAAAAATAATTGAGAGAGGTTCCGCGATGACATCCGCCAGCTCTTTCAGCACCTGGGGATGAATCCCATCCGGACCCATGGACTTGTAGAGATCCAGGTGGAGTAGCAAATCCCGCACACGTTCAGGGTCGGTTGGGAGTTTGTCATCCCCACCGTCCCGGTCCTCCAGCTCAGGGCACCCTGGGTCCCGAAGCCCATCATCGGCAATGAAGACAGAGGCAAAGAAGGCGTTAAGCGTCTCTGCTTTGCCTATGTCATCGTCTGTGAGAAGACCTTCCCTATCAAGGAGCGGCCCTATGTATTCTTTAGTTCTCCTTTTTCCATTCACATATCTAAAAAAACCCTTTTTATTTTCTCTCACAGACACGGCCAGCTTCAACTCTAGGTGTGCTTTGGCCACACGAATTTTCTTCCTACAAACACGAACAGCATCCCTGTATTCTTTCCATGTCACACGGCCCTCCTTCCAGTAGTGAAACACTCTCTGTTTCCGCCTAATCTCCATAAGAATGTTCCTGGTCAGCCACGCCGGCCTCCTGCCGCGCCTGCCTGACTTGCGATATCTAGGAATTGCCTGATCTTGTGCTTCTAGGAGGCATCGCTTAAAGAATGACCAGCACTGGTGGACATCGAGGCCTTCAAGAGCAGCTTCCCAGGGGACCTTGCTGACTAGTTCCCTGAGCAGCCTGAAGTCCGCCTTCCCCATATCTAGGGATGAGGTTTTGGTGGCACTTTTCCTTCTGTCACTGTAAATTTTGAACTCAACCACTTCATGGTCGCTATGACCGAGGCGGCCACCAATCACCACATCTCCCACCAGACCCTCTCTGTTTTCCAGCAACAGGTCAAGGAGGGCGCCTTTCCTAGTTGGCTCCGTTAGCACCTGCACCAAGAAGTTATCATCTAGGTGCTTCATGAACCTCCTGGACTTGCTCGTGTCAGCCGTGTGGCACTCCCAGTTAACGTCTGGCAAGTTGAAGTCCCCCATAAGGACAAGGGGAGTTAATCTCGAGGCCTCTCTTAGTTCTGTAAAGAATAATTTATCGGCGCTATCGTCCTGGCCAGGCGGTCTGTAATAGACTCCCACAACGACATCCCCTTTATTCGTTCGTCCCTTGATCCTTACCCAGAGGCACTCAACTTTGCCATCGCCGACCTGAAGTTCCACACAGTCCAGCCCCTGCTTCACATACATCGCCACCCCACCACCTCGCCTACCCTGCCTGTCCCTCCTGAAGAGCCTGTAACCATCTATCGCAACGCCCCAGTCACAGGACTCATCCCACCAGGTTTCGCTTATGCCGATGATGTCGTAGTTGCGGGACTGGGCCAGGACTTCTAGCTCATCCATTTTATTCCTCATACTGCGTGCGTTTGTGTAGAAGCATTTCAGGTGTGTCTCCTTACACTCAGCACCTTGTGGATCTAACCGAAGGACCTCACTGGCACACAGCCCCTCTGATTCTAGCATACCATCCCTTAGGTCTTCACCGGCGTGCCTGGTTTTAGCCCCTTCCCCCTTCGACTCTAGTTTAAAGCCCTATCTATCAGCCCTGCCAACTCCTGACCAAAGATCCTTACCCCTCTCCGAGAGAGGCCCATCCCATTCGGTGCCATCCGAATCAAGTTAGTAATCATCAGGCATTATCCTTTTTCAGATGCAGGTATCAAGTACAGGCACACAGGAACTGAGTAATTCAAGAAAAGCAAGAACCGTCACTTTATCACTGAAATAAAAAACAGTTTTTATTATCTCATGAACGTTTTTAGAAGCATGACAATACCTAAAAGACTGAAAAAATGGTAATTTAGTTCTATTATCCACAAAACGTAGACGCATAATACAAGCAAAGCAACTTTAAATGTTCTATACACAGTTAAGGATAGGAACAGGGTATCCCGACATTAATACCAAAGGCCCTGCCATACCCAGCAGTACCCAAAGACAGTAATTACCTTAAAACCAAAAGTACCCCATTCCGACAGCTGGCCCCAAACTTGCTTCACCAGTGAAACACCCGTGAGCACAACAGCTGCTGCTACACAACGTTGGCCATTACTGAGCTGGCTCATACTTTTGTTTTCTCTTTGATTAGAAGAAAGCATAGAAGGGAAGGCAATTAGCTGGGCTGAGCAACAGCCTGAGCAATTTACTGATAATTATAAAGTACCAATTCTTATGGTCTCTACTTGGGCTTTAGATAAAATAGTCATTTTGATTACAATCTGTACGTATAATAGCATTTGAAAGCATTATTTAAAGTTTAGCCCAACTCTTTCACTGTATTTTTGCTGTCTGGCATCTCTAACCTTACAGGTCACATGTCAATTAAGCAACCACTTATTAAATCCATTTTTCTTAAAGTAATCTTCAACCAGGATTTCTAAGCTATTATTTTTTCTGCTTCAAAAGGTTTAACACCAGAGATCAGAAGCTCTGGGATGCCACTCCCACAGCAGTTAACAATGTCCATTTTCTACAATGATTTCGAAGACCAGAAAGGAACTTCCTAAGTACAATCATGGATTTGGAGGAATACTAAAATCCAGAAAGTTAGATTCAATATCAATGCTTAAAATACCTGTAGTGCTTCTAGTTTTTCTTAGATACAAATGTTGTTAGCTTTGTGCAATCAAACATCCATGGAGCATGCCAATCATGATGCAAGCTTTTTAAGCTCCGTTAAAGGTCATTTTTTACCCGTGGGAGTATCTGATTCTGACACAAAGCTGAACTTAAAGGCCCATCTAGAAGCCCATCTCCCTCTCACACCACCAACACTTATTATAAGGTGAAATATTTAATCCTTGTAAAAACAAGCAAATCCAACTGGAAAATACACTTAAATATCAGATTTTTTTAAAAAATTAAAAAAAATTAAAAAATTTGCGATTTTTAAATCTTTATTATTATTTTTTTGAATCAATGTATGTGCTTAGAGAAAAGAGTGAATTATTAACCCACGCTTGATTTCAATTAAGCATCAAGTCCAATGCAGCCCACAAAGAAACTAACACAATGCTTTTTTCCATATCCTGTTCTTGAAATTAAACCAATTTAACATTTTAATTAGCAAAAACCTTTAAAGAAAGCTATAAAAGTCGATATTAGGCAATGCAAATTACAGTCCTTGCAATTTTATTCATTAATTATTCTAATTACCTCCATGGCTAATGTTATGTCTAAATATTAATTCCTTTAAAGAAAATGGCTTCAAGCTAGTCATTAAAGCTTCCCCTGAGGGAAGCCCAAGCCATCTTTAATACAGCAGCTAAAAAAAATCTAATGTGTTACAGAAGTCCACTAAACAGAACGCGTATAATTCCTTTCCACGTCAACATGAACTCTTAAAAATTGCCATTCCTTTCCAATAAATATTTTCTGCATATTTCTTACTATTTATTTTGAATATTTTGCACCTATATGCTACTTAGATACTCAAATTCTTGTCATCCATTCTGGTATAAAAGAAGTTTGAAGTCTGTGATGCTGCAGACTTTCAGAGTGGTAAATATCCCACAGTGGTACAATTTGGTTGGTAAAATGATATTGATGCAAATTAGTAGCAATAATTTTTAAAAAGTTAATTGCTTTGGTTAAAACGTGGACAACATATTTTTGTTCTTTAAAAGAATACTAAGCTATACTACTTTATGCAGAAAGAGAAAATTTCATTCTTTCTAACTTTTTATTTTTCTCTTCACTCTTCCTCAAAAACAAAACAAAAACAAAACCAAACCAAAACAAAAAAACAAATCAAAACAGAGAGACTGGAAACTCAAAGCAGGAAGCCACGGTGGCTGGTGATGCTTCTTGAAGTCAAGAAGAAGGCAACTGGAAGAAAGAATTAGAAAATTCTTACCTGGGAAGTGAGACCAGTAGAGTAGGTCAAAATTTTCAGGGGGCCACTTTCATACTCTACACAAAAGCACCAACGTTAAGATCCAGACACTTATTTTCTTACCTTTACTTTAATAGGATTGTGGAACAAATAGATATGAATTGAAAAGAAAAGTCATTTCTGAATGTTACAAATATTTTTCCCAATATAAAAATAACTGCCTTTGGTTTAACTTTGTATTTTCTCTTTAGAAATGCTCTAAATGCTCAGGAAGGCTCAGTAAGAGCTACTGGAAAAGTGTAGTTAAAAAGCTGGTACAGAGTACCTCAGTTGCAACAGCAGTGTAGAACCAGAGGACCTTGCCAAAACCAAACATGACTGCGCTGTTTGGAAAACAGACTGACTTGTGCAAAGAACATTTTATGCAATGTCATACTAGTAGTGCTGAATTACCTCTATTTGTTCTTAAAAATTGTTTCTCATTAAGTGATTACAGCTCGCCACATTTAGCAGAGATAAGCTTAACGTCAGTTCTCCTCAATGTGTGAAATACAAAGAGGCTTAGAAAAGGGATCTAACCAAGGAACAAAGCGTTAAACGTTTGTCAAAATACTATATTTAAAAGAAGTCTCTCCAGTGTTATGGTGAGTAGCTCTAACTAGCACCAGGGTACAAGCTGGCAGCAGCTGTGAACAGCTATTTAGGTCGCAGGCTTAAATAGCTTTGTTCCAGAAGTATGGAGAATATGAAATGACAGCATTAAATGATTTTTTTGGACCTTCGCTTTTTTTTTTTTTAAAGCAAGGTAGAGGGAACAAAGAAAAGAAGAGACTTTAGTGCCCTCTGCTCCTAATGCTAAAGAAAAATACCACCCCTGCCTATGTGCTCTCCAAGCTCCAGTGACTACAGTTCTTCACACGCACAACTAGAGAAAATATCATGCAGCACTGAACTAGGAAGATTCTCTAAGGAGGCAGAAGAAATGAACGGTAAATCAAGCAGTTTAATTTAACAAGCTTAGCTTGCAATACTATTATCTTTGAATAACGATTAATTGCTGTCAGCACATCAGAAAAAAAGCTATTTTAAAATTAGATTTGGGACATTAAGCTCTTAAAAGGTGAATATAAACATTCATATGCTAGAAATGCAGGTCATTTTATATTTTGGAAGCACAATGTCACAACGAAGTGCAGGTCACAGATACTGCGGGCACATTAATATCTTTTAGATTAATTTCAGCCCAGCTTGACATTAAATATTTATCTGAAGCTTTTTGTTACAAAACAGCTTTTAATTAACAAAGAACAGTAATCATAGCTGTTAGCATGATGAGTTGATAGTAAAAGCTGTAATATTATAAACATTTATAGTTTTGTTAAATGCTTTTATAACATTTCTTTTCTATAAATGGGTTACACACATTGAAACAACAAAGCTACAGTCTATACAATCACACTTGCTCTGGCCACCCCATAAAACAAGTAGCCAAATTATCCTGGTAGTCAAAGATAACTTTGGGGGTATTCATTTCAAGAAATTTTATTTGTTGTCGTAAGGCAATCAGAGGTAACCCACCCTTTCGAGGGGATAGGATGGAGCAGGCAGGCAACCCTTCTGGTGTCAGCACAGCTCTGCTTCCTCTCCAGCCTCACACGACCTGATAGCACCCAAACCTCCCGGTACGAGGTGACACCAAGCTAAGTCTGCAGGTGGTTCACAAAAGAAACTTAAAACATTTCTGGATGTCTGTAAGGTTTTTATTTCAGGAGACACAACAGGAGGATGTACGCTTAATTCATATTGACTTTAGATGACTAAGAAAATGGAAATAATTGGAAAATTAGGCTGGTAGGGAAAATGGGAGTGTTGCTTCTTCAAGTCTGGAGGAGGAAAACTTCCATCTCGGACACCTCTAGAGGGTAAGTTCTACTGCAGCACTTCACTTACTGTTGCAATTCACTGATGGCTTCCACTGATGAATTCCTCTTTCCTTCTCTTTGTGCTCACTAAAATGCATCACGTTTTTCCCCTCTACAAGGTAGCAAAGTCATAGTATCAGAGTAGTTGCTAACATGACACAGTATTTAGAAAGAAAGCCCACTACCTTTAATTTTTGCATGCTAAAACTAATAGCATTTATAAATTAAAAAATACAGACTGAAAAGCTATCTTCTTCCAATGATTCGTTCACAATGTAGAGCAGAAACAAGATTCAAGTACCTTACTCCAATTAAGACCAAGTTTAAAGTGAATATAGTGTATTCAAATAGAGCTAACCCATTTGTAAGTGTTTAGAAGTTGAATGCTGCCTTGAATTGAAAAAGTGACTGCACAGAAGTTGCAGTGGTAATGAAATCGGCTAAGCCGCGTGTCCAGCCCCTGGCGGAGTGGACTGCAGGGAAGATGAATTACACAGAAGGCTCACCACGCTTCGGGAAGGGATTGCACTTAATGCCCCGGAATGTGCCTCGCTGAATGCCTGTGTCCAGCAACATTGGCTGGAATCCAAGCAGATCCATTACGTTCCCTTTATACATCAACTTACCACATGCCTCGGTGACACCGCAGATATGCCTTTCCTCCTCCCCTTTATTTTTAACTTGAGTATCTTTAACACAACTGAGATACATACTTCAGGCTATACCATTAAGGAGGATTTTAAACCCAGTTTAGCACTTTGTAAATTATTGTGTTATCTTTCCACCTCTAATCTAACACTGTATTGTAAAAAAACAGGCAAATTGAAGTAATGATATAGTTCACACAGACGCTTACATGAGTTACAGTACTGTACTTTCACACGAAGTTATCTGTGTGTGAACCTTTTTAATGGTCCATAAAAACAATTATGTTGACTCTTTCTGTTTCTGAAAACAGCCTTTCTTGAGGAAGTTCTTTGCAAACTGATAGGGTATAGAGAAGCTCATGATACATTTCATTTATTTTTTTTTCTTTATCCAGTTAAATCCAAATCTAGCTGAGAAATAGTATATGTTTGAAACTATATGCCTATCTTTCACTCTGGACCTACAGGAATCATGTTTTAACACACATAACAATACCATGACAACCTACATAATTTTACTTAAAAATAAAAAAGACAAATCTCCAGAAAGCTTTTTCCTTTTAATAAACTGGTCTGAATACAAGTCTGGTTTTAAGCCTTGAACTTTCTGGACTGGCTGGAAAGAAAGATCACAGTTTCAGCACTTCCCAGAATTTTTTTTTATCGTTGTTCAACTTAAAAAGATCATCCTAGAACATGTAGTAACATGGGTGGTAAGATGCTTACTTGTGTTGTGCTCTGTCTGGAGCATGGATTTGAGCCTAAATATTCCATACCTCAATCTTCAGGTTTTCCTTGTTCTGAAAAATGATCTCTCTTCGTTATCATTCTTTTAGACAGGAGAAATCTTCTGAAGTTGTGTAGATTACAACAACCTCCTTATTTTTCAACAACAACAAAAAAAATAACAAAAACCCAAACCCCAAACAGAACTGCCAGTTCTCCAGCAGCCTTACTGCTACAGGAAAATCAGAAGCTTTTTGTAGGCAAATATCGATATCCAGGATTTCTCAGTATAGTTATTGTTATGATCAAGTGTGGCCTTGTTACTTTTAACACTAGGCTGATAGTGACCCCCCCCCCCTTTTCTTTTCTCCTTCAAACTTACAATCTTCTCAAGTTTCTTCTGTGTGGGAAGTAATCCTTTCCCTCTTTCCATCTGGAGGAACTGAGGGTCACTAGCCCTCAGTTTAAATGAAGAAAGTAAGCCATATGGAAGAAACTTACATGGAAAGGAGACAGCACATAAAATAGATGACCAACAGGAATTCAACAAGTTGAAAGCAGTCATCAGTTTTTGCAGCCATTTTTCTGTTCTTAAAAGCTTGTTTTTGCATGGTGGTGAGTACTGCAACTTGGCACTTCAATAACAGATGTTTCTCACCTTGTGATTTAACAAATGCCACCAAAGAACTCATTAAGACTCTTACTACTCTTCATTCTAGAATCAAAAAGTACATATATATGTATATATTGAACCTACCACTTAGTTTCATCAAGAATATTAACAAAACATTCAATTTTATTAAAGTTGCATTACTGTTCCTAACACTGAGAAAGTAGCTTAACTTCCCTGAAAAAGTTCTAGCCTTTACAGTTGGGAAGTGTCAAGCCTGGAGGTTCAAAACCAATAAAAATAACCACATGATCTTAAATAAAAACCTTACGTTTTTGGGCAGTCCAATCTTAAGGCATGATTTATGATTGCTGAACATTTACGACCACTACATGACCACACCACAAAGCTCAACTTAGTCTCTAGTCAAAGCATAGTTAATAGGTTGGATATGTTATATATTGCTAATATATATATATATATATATATATATATATATATATATATATAAAGAATTTAATTTCTTTGTCAGACATTTCATGAACACTTGTTTTATGTATAATGGAAAGTTAAATTATGCTATTTTATGTACTTATTGCATGCAATAACACAGGATACTTTACTCAGTGCATACATTAGCTCCAAAAATACAGCAGAACAAACTCTGGAGGACACTAGAGCCACTTTCTCTTCTTGCTTCCCTTACTATAAAAGGTATTACATTAAGTAGAAAGACTGCAGTACAAAAACAGAATAAAGGATATTTTTCCTGCAAAGACAGAATAGGCTTTTTTGAGCTGTCTATAACTGAAGTTTGTTGCATTCAGCAAAATATCTGAATACAAAAAAATATTCAACCGAGGTATGGGCACGAGTGCTGCAAGCATGCTATCTTCACATTCTTAAGAAACTATTCATGGACTTTGCTCCTTGCAAAGTACGAGCTCCAGGGCCCACGCCCTATTCACAATCAAAAGCACATCCCTACTATGTCATGACTACCTGAACATAAGCTGATCACTACCAGTAACTCCTCAGCTGTCTATTCAAGGTTTGCTGACAGAGAAGGCACATTTTACAGTTTCTGAAGTACCAGCAGAGCAATCTTTCCTCAACTTTTGCTCAGCTTTTACATTTGCTTTTACTTCAGAGCTAAGGACTTGTGCGGTGACCAAAAACTTGTGGAATCCTCCCAGTTACAGCATCTGGTCTGATAAAGGATATTGCCTCTATCAACTTTATTTTGCCAAACACATTCACAGGGACACTAAATGGCTGGGAGTGTCCCTCAAACATGAAGTGATGGGAAACGTGACTATCTCCAGGCCTGAAGAGGCAAAATAACAGCCCAGGTATGGCCTCAGGATGACAAGAAACATTATGCATGAAGCGTAATGCACTTCAAAGAACTGCAAACAACTTCTGAATCCACTTTTGCTGGCCTAGTAGATCAACTGGATATTTCCAGTGGCTAGAAACAGATGTCCACAACATGAATTTGTAGAGGTGATACACAATCGGGAGCTCTACTGAACTGTACAGAAGGGCCTGCACACCACAACCAGAATTTAAGCCCTACGTTGTCTGACCCGAGAGCCACTCTACCTCACATTACCCTCCACCTTCTAATTCTGTATTCAGAGCTAAGCCCATTGCTTCAGCAACAAAGCAATGAAGGGAGTAGAAGCAAGCTCCTTCCCTCCTGGAAAGTGACAGTGCAGGGCAGTTCGAGGTGTGGAGGCTGCTGGTCCTTGAAGTGCTGCCAGGAGAGCTACCCAACTCACAGGCTGCGTGAAGAAGAGAGGACCCAGGACCCTCTGAACAACTGCATCCTGTAGAGCCTTCTATGAGGAAAGTGTCCTGCAGGGAAAGCTCCCAGACCCCCAGAAAGATCAAGTTAACTAGCAGATAGGGCATGAAGAAGTGAAATAGATGTGCCATCAGGTTGACATCTACATTCTCAGAAATCTCCCCCCAGATGAGTCAACCATGCGATGGCACTTGGTATAAGCACTCTGTGCTGATTGTATCACTATTCTGAAACACTGGAAATGCTACCACTAGGAATGAGTGTACAGTGTGAAGGAAAAGATATCAGTAGTGTAACAGTATATACTGCTCTAAGAGTTTTACAGCAAGGAATCTGACTACATTTCACTACTGCTGACAATACATCTTGAACGCATCACTGTCATTTCAAGAAGTAGTACTGTCCAGGGACCTCTTCATCCCAAACAGTGAAATGAGGTACTGATGATAAACATACAGCAAACAGATGGCATTTTCACAGATGAAACCACATTATTTTTTACAGAAGTGTTCACATAAAGAATCGACTGTATAGTGCTATACAAACTCTGCTCAATTAGCACATAAAAATTTCAGTGCACCGAAATTTTCGTATTTTCCTTTGTATTTTACACTTTTGAGGCTGAAGAGAAGTAAGAACATGAATCTTAGAATTAAACAATGGAACACCATTTGGCAATATGACATTGTCAGTTCTCCAAATTTAACAGCAGCTGGGAAAAAAGTATGTCAGCAATTTCCTACGATGTTTTTTCTGGAAGATTGAGTAGGAACATTCCATACAACAGGCATATTCACAATAACAGAAAACACTGTGTTCTAGGAAAAGCAATTTTATATACGTTACACTGCTTACTGTCCATGATGGTTCTTCAGCTGAGTTGAAAATTAGTTTAAATTAAAGTTTAATTAATTTTAATCCAGAAGCATAAGAGTTGCTTTAGATTTTGCTATTTTTGTTCTTGATGATGAGTCCTTCGTGTAGCTCGCAGCCTAAATGTATTTAGCTAAAGACCTTAGTCTTTAACACTCTTTTAAACAAAGTCGCTGGAGAAAGCTTAAGATAAGCACAAATTTATTTATAGAAGTGCTTAACTACAGCTCTATGTGAAAAAAGGGAACAATTATTTTTCCTCAGAAGGTATTGCAGCAGCAATACACACACATGCATGAACCAAGCAAGCTACACAGAACTCCAGCTCTGTTATAATACAGAAAATTATTTACTTTGACTGGCAAATTAAAATGTTTATTTGAACCACAACATAGAGCATGTTTAGCTCTTGTAAATTAGTCTCAACATATTTTAAGGTTTTGCTGAGAAGCTTTCATATGGGAAGGTCCAGCTATATCCAATTTAAATGAGAAGAGTTTCCAGAGCTTAAAAAATTGTCGCTTAAGTAAGGAAAAAATAGCAGCATGCACTGCCAGATAATTTGGTGTATGGCTAAGAAAATAATTTCAGACCAAGTAAGTCACAGCACAAGAAAAGTATCTGCACATTGTAGGGCTCACCCAGCTGAGCACAAATAGAATAAATCTGCATCTTGTTTAAGAAGCTCTATTTCCATTACTCAGTTGTTTCTCACGTGCTTATAAACCTCCCAGGCCTAACCACAGAATCAGAATATGAAAGATTGCATTTCTTCCACTGAAAACATTATATTAAAACTTGTCCACATTTTTAAAGTAGCTGCTGTAACTGCATTTTTATAAGGTCTTCCTCTAAGTTACATTAGTGACACAGACATTTCATGAAGACAAACCAGATCTTGCACTTGTCTGAAGTACTGAAACAATTGTTTATGTTCTCCGATACATGCAAGTTAGCATCAAAATTTATTTATTTATTAACTGCCCAGGATGTTCTATTGCAGACACAACTCACTGCTAAAAACAGTAAGCTACTCCTAAGTGAAGATGGATCTCGTGAAGAACAGTTATGCATTAAAAACAGAAGTACATCAAATGTGAACAACTAAACAATGTATTAATTTCCCTCATTTGTTCCCTACAAAGAAAATATAGATTTTATAATAATGCTTTACATTAGATAAAAGTATCTGAATTGCTCTGGGAAGCCCAGGTTTTAAACTGATAAATGCTTTGGTATGTCAATGTGCTTTTTTTTCCACTTTGTATTTTATTTTGGAGACTAGTGTTTATTCCGACTGATTCACATCTTCAGCAAAAGCCTGTCCTTTTCGACTTATTCCCAAGTACTACTGTACTCCATACTCCTAAGGCCATCAAGCATCTTCTTCGGTACAAAGGGTTGCCAGATGTTTTACCAACCAGCTTTATTGCATTCCTCAACAAGAACCACACTCTAATAATGCTATCTCCCCAGGCAAATGAGCAAGGGAAAACATTTCCCTCTGTGACAATTTCAGGCTACTGAGACCACTGTTACTTTAAATACAGACACTATGAGGTTATGAAGTAATAGTAAAATGCAGCATCTTAGCATCATTTTGACTCGCATATCCAAGAAAAAAAAAAAAAAGATTACCAGGTAAATCCAGAGCTGCTTCACAAACAAATCCAGAGGGAACTGTTACAGGGGTTGTGCTGCAGCCCTAAGCCACTCTTCTGTCTATTGCAGCATTCAGCTCTGGTGTCTTCTAACCTCCAAAGCTTTGGAAAAGGAGAAGCAACAGTCAAGCAATGTGCTCAGTGCGTAACCCATAAGACTTTTGCACTGAAAAATAAAGTTCATTTTGGCAAATCCCTGAAAGAATATAACACTGTTACCATGTTGTATCATCAGAGCAATATGACAACACAGACCTTTCCTAATTTCTCTTCAACAAAGCTGCACAGCAGCATACACGCAACACAAGTTTCAAAGCCAGGCCTGACTCGGTGGTGAGCAGTCACCATGAGCAGCCTTCAGCTGAACTTCAGGCGGAATCCAGCCTTCCTATTCTGGGCATAGCTGGTAAGTGAGACCAGAAACTTTCAAAATAAAACCCATAAAACTTCAACATTATCATACCCTTACTTCTTTTTCCTTACTCTTGTGTTTGCATAGTGAGTATTTTACGTGCATCTTATACACGTGCATGACACCCTTAGACATTCCTTAGAAACGTAGGCATAAAATGTAACTTTATATTCTAAATATAAGTACATATAAAGCTATATGTGTATAAGTGTATTGTATTTTAATATTGCATTATAATTCATTAATACATTATTAATATGAGTATCTCCAATAATAGGTCTTATTCAAGTAAAAGTCTACTTTTAAAAGAAAGATTCAGAAAAAAATGATTTCTGGAAACACCGATTTCCTTCAGTTCATATCAATTTTTCATTTACGCTAGAGTTAGTCTGCAGTTTTTGGAGGCAGATGAAGGAGTTTTCCTGCTGATTTGGCACAGGAGCAGGGAAGGGTTCAGTGCTGATAAGACAGTATTTATTAGCTACATCTGCTACAACTGCTTTTTATAGACTCCATCACCGCAAGACAGTCACTCTCGAAATTTCTCCTACGCTGAATGGGACTTGAGGAACTAATTTAAATGCTGGCTGGTGTTTAAAGCTGACAAGACTATTCTCTTGTCCTTTGGCCCACAGAGTAGTAACAACGGTCAGAAGCGACAGTAAGGAGACAGAGCCCACTGTACGTGTTCTGAATGAGCATTTCACACCATTTTTGCTGTCATTAATTCTGATGATTTCTTTAGTTGGTGTCTTCGTGGAATATTTTTCAAACTAAATTAAGCCTACTTACGTTAAATAAAGTAACATCCTTCAAAGAACCATAGAAAAAATAAATAAATTAGACATTACAAGGTACCCACACTGAGTGACCTGGAAGCACCCAGTGCAGGAAATAAGCAGATGTACTTAACGGTAACAGCCCTAATGCTACTGTCACAGCTGTCACCAGTGAAATCTGTGAGACTTTCCCCACAGCACAAATTAATGTAGATTCAGAGCTACTTCTTCTGGTTACCTTGTGCTGCAAGATGCTAACCCACTTACTGGGAATAGCCAGATTTAGCCAGCTACTGTGCCTGTAGACAAAAATCTACAAGGAAGTGTAGTACAGAGCTCTTAATCTCATCCTGCAAACATAATAACAGAATCGATACTACTGTTTGGACACATATGATCATTTTTTACAAAAAAAAAAAAAAAAAGGCTACTTATCACTCTGCCTGTTCAAAGTTCTTAGAAACACCATCCTTTCAGATACATCTTCCATCTAAGAAAGGAGATAAAAAAGAAATATTATAACATCTGTTTTGAAACAATCTAGAGTATTTGTGGGAGGAAAGGTAGGTCTAGTATTCCCAATAAATAAATATTGGTTTCCTCCTGGGGTATTTGTTAAAAATCAGATTATTTTGTATAATTATTTCTATTCAGAATAGTATTCTTAACTTGCAGTCAAACTATTTTCTTACTTATTCGTGTTTGTCCACTAGAATAAACAGCCAATGACTTTCAACCTGTAGCATTAACCTTTCATTACACCAAAACCAAAATAATAGCTAAAACCACAACAAAACCATGCCATTTCAAATGTCCACATGTATCAAAGCGCTTAGAGAACGCTAGTTAAATTTTGTTTAATTACTCAAGTCATACAGCCGGAGCAAATCCAAGTAGAAGGTGACAGATCAGATGAAAGATAGTTAAATTTTAACCCCGACCCCTAAGATTACATTTGACATCATGTTGTTTTAGTATCAATGAAGACACCTGTACAAAGAATCTCTGTGCACACAGAGAAGGGAATAAATGTAAATATTTTCAAAGCCAAAAACTTCAGGATATAAATATCTCACATTCAAAAGGCTGAAATGGATACCGTATATTTAAAGTTGTGAAACAAATGTATATCCATAAGCAACATCTAAGTCTATAATTAATTATAACATCATGGCCCTACAGATTCCATACTCCCTATACCACATTCTATTTTGGGCACACAACATGACAATGTCTGTATGTCACTAATGCAGAGAATGATGTTTGTGATATATTTAATATCTCCGTTATTGATTTAGACCGCTTAGTGGATACCTGATACACACAGTATTTCCACAACACAGTGAAATACAGAATTAAACAAGAGGTAGCTAAGGTTACCCTGTTTGGCTGCACAAGAGGAACAGCTCGGAAAGACTGAAGGATCTTTCAGGGAAGGAAAAAAAAAAAAAAAAAGATTAGAGAAGGCTGAGCTGTTAATCCAATTCTAAAAAGCTCTTCCTGTGGATGAGATTCATAGATTTATTGATGCTTAATTATTGCAGGAATGGTGTTTCAAAATGAGTTTTTGAACACATCATTGTCATAATATTTGGGACTATTAACTCTAATTTACTCCTGGATGAACTAGGAAGCAACACTGTTACTAAGGTATTTATTTTTGTGCACAGACTCAACCCAAGTACTTCCGTTTACTTCTAGATGCAATGGCAAGAAAACAAAAACAACAAAAAAAGAGAGTATATTGACATGACACAGCAGAGTTAGAAGGCGAATGCGTGAATTGTGTTAAAATGTCCTATGTAGTCACTGACTATCGATACCCCAGGAATGAAATGACAAATTGACTTCCCATTTCCTTCCAAAACCAGCAAGTGTTCATTGTGTTTACCTATGATGTTTAACTGCCTTGTCATGATCATCATGCTTTGTCATATTTATTGAGATAGTAAGTATAATAGGAAATATACATCAAAGTAAAATAGGAAGCTTGTAGAAGGATGCTACCAATGCTGACAAGAACACTGCCTGCACTCACTACTCACCAAGAAAAAGCCTTCCCAGCACTGAGCACCGCTGTCAAGAAACGTGAGAGCTTTGAAAGACCTTGAATCAAACCAGCAGCAGCAGGAAAACCCAAGCCCAGCATGGTGTGGGACGGACAAGGTAAAGCAGGAAAAAAAAAAAAAAAGTAATGAAAAAAGCATAAGCCTTACTTAAAGCGGCTCCAGCCCACAACAGTAATTGTGATTTTAATGGTTTTTATATGGCCTTGTTTCACCAGGCAGATTTTAAGCATCAGCCATACAGCCGTGTGGTCAGGTCTGTACGAGGCTTCTCCGAGGCCTGCAAGCTCTCAGCGTGCCTGATGTGGATTAAAAACACTTGCATTACATTTCAAAAGCCTGTTAAAGCGTTCACTGTGGATTTGTATTTTATACATGCTTAATTATTCTTTTGTGAGCATCCTCATAATCTATTAGATGTGATGTTACATTTGCATTCCCAATTAATTTCATAGAATCACAGAATATCCGAGCTGGAAGGGACCCACAGGGATCATCGAGTCCAGCTCCTGGGTCCCCCAAAGGACCACCCAAAAATCAGACCGTGTGTCTGACAGCGTTGTCCAAACACTTCTTGAACTCTAACAGAATAAAGACTCAAAGGAAAATGCTTTGAAATTATTACTTAAAACACAAAAATTATTCTAGGATTTTTGATCAAAGAAAAGCTGGCTTTTTTTTTTTTATTTTTTTTTATGACAGAGTAAGCACAAGAATCTTCTTGTCTATTTTTCAGATTAGGCTGTACATATTCTTACCAGATTTATTTTAGAACCAGATTCCTCCGGGCAATTCCATACATCACTACAAATCCTTATGCAATTTTATCCAGACTTCTATATTTATCGAGACACCTCATCTTAGCAGCAATGTTCTTCCTTAGCATGAACCAGGCTTTTAGAACAGATTGCACAGGAACCCCCACAAAAATTCCCACTCTAACGAGATTTGCCAACCAGTCTCAGTTTAATGCACCTACATGTGAAGTATAGATTAAACAATGGTTCGTAGAAAAAAATATATATTTTTTAGTATTTGGTGACTGAATTCAAATGCCACACACGTACATCCTGTCTGCCAATAGTGAAAACCTTCTACATGCAGTTAATATGCATTCTACCTTCCTAGATATAATCTATATTATATAAATAATATAAAAATATAAATAAAAGGGAGGAAGTGTGAGCTAAAAGTTTGTAAGCGTAGCATAAGTCATGAAGTGATCCAGGATACACGGGATATGCAAAAATATCAGAATCCCAGAGCTATTCAAATCTTCCTTCCACTGCTCTAAAGAAATTGCTTCAAACAATTTAAACAAAAAGCTGCTTTTGACATGCATGCAACTGACGTCATTTGTTTTGGTAGCACATAATGAGGGGCAGTGACACCAAGAATGTAATACCAAACTCATGCCTGCGCCAGAAGTTACCAATCAAGTGAAAATAAGCTAAAAAGGTAACATATGCATAGCTGACATTAGTTTGTGAATCATCTATTGATCAGGATTGAAATTTTTACCCAGATGAAAACCATGCACAATGTACTAGAACCTGTCTGAAACAAATCCATCCCAGCACTCAATGTGTGACCAACAGTCTGCTCTCTGAACTATTAAAACCATCTTTATCAGATTCCATGTCTGGAAGCCCAAAGGCTTCTCCTACAACCCTGATAAACTTTTGAGTTACATTCAATTGCAGCAGTCTCCCTAGATTATCTTATGAACTAGCACTCTGAGCTCTCTATCAGCCAGGATTTGTGAAGACGTCCTCCAGAGGATTATTTTGCCTTTACCGTTGTGCCAGATCCCTGAACAAAAACTGGTGTTCAGGGTATCCTTTACAATATTTTGCATTATTCATTCAAACAGCGTTGGGCAATAGCTCCAAAATACATTTTAGTGGTGGTTACATACATAGCCCTAGAAAATGAACTAAAGCTCCAATGTTAATCAGAAAAAGTATTTTACTCACAGCTGTTTGGAGTAACGGTTTTCATGAAATGATCACACAGTCACCACTCCTGTTTGTGCCTATCTTTGGCTCTGTTAAGAATCACTAACATTAGAAAACTGGAAAAGGGTGAAACACTCCACACAGTTTAACACAGTCCAAAAAGAGATTCCTTGGACTTCTTCCCCACCCTTCCACTTTCAAACACAAAAAGGGTATTTTCTCCTTCAAAAAACAAACAAACAAACCACATTTTAAAATAAAATAAATATTTAATTAATATCAGACACTAAAAAAGCACAAGTGGTTTGTTATCCATTGTGAAAGACTAGGATTATCTTAACTGAAAATGTTAAGATCAAATGCACGATCAAATACAATTTATGCATTTAAGACCTCTAGAACAGGAACTGAGTTTCTTCTTATCTGGAAGAATCAGAGCACATTGCTGATATGACACAAAAAAAAAAAAAAAAAAGGGGAAGATGAAGAGAACTAGGCTATAATGATGTAACAGAGACCAGAAGCAAGAACTGGCATTAAGTTCAAAGAATGGTTGAGGTTGGAAGGGACCTCTGGAGGTCAAGTTGTGTTTTCCACTTAGGGCAGGGAAGCTGGATCAAAAATGTAACTGTCAAGTAATGCTCCCCTGGTCCTTGGAAAAGAATGCTGCAACAATATCACCTTTATCAGTACCAAACAGACAGGACTTCCACATGTTGTTATTATATATATACACACCAGTAACAACTTTACTCAGTCTCAGTCAGAAAGAGTGACTCAGACTCAGCACAAAATGCAACACTCTACAGCGGGTGGATCAAGATCAAATTGTATTCTTCTTTCCGAAACCGGTGACTAAACACATTGGTAAAAAAACTCAGCAGGGGTAGGAGACGCTGCCTGTGGCAGCTTGGTGCTTCTCAGAGCTCTCTTATCATCTGCAACAAGTGTGTGCATGAGGTCGAAGCTACAGTCCCTTGGCAAGTTCCCAGGCTTGATGGTACAGTTTCCTGATGTGTGCTATCCCAAATCCACTTGCATGCCCTGTGGCAATCCTGTACTTGATTCTTGACCCTGATAAGGACAACCTGAGCGACTGCAAACTGACTTGCAATGAACAGTGTGTTTTAAGCAAAGGATTCCAGCAGCTGTAGGACGTGTAATGCCACCTTACTATTGGAAATTGCAAGATTTGGGACGACATTGCAAGTCTGATCAGGGTTCCCAATTACTCATCGTTCTGGAATTACTGAAAACCAACTTATGACGTATCACCGCAGTGCACAGTGTAGTGTGTACATTTCTGACCCAGGCATGCTGTTTAGAAGAAACACGTTCGGTGAACTTCAGTATAATCACCATTTTCAGTCACACTGGCAGAATGAAGACACCCTTCATTTGGAAAAGCTGATCTAGATTATCCCAGCACCGGCCGTATCTGTTCTAGGACACGCAATGGAGCTTCACTGGTACATAACAAGGATAGATAGAACTAGAGCCTGGTATCTATAAAAACTGGGGGGAGGAGGGAGGAAGAGATTATGTTAATTTTGCTCTAAAATTTTTGTACAGTAGTGATTTACTCTCATTTATAAGGACTTATTCCAATACATTCCCTGTACCTTTCTAAATAACAGATCAACGAACATTGAGAATGAAAATAACTACATGAATCACACATAAAGCTGAAAAACTTCTAAGTAATTTGATGGAAACTAGTTTGATTGACACTAAAGGAAAACCTAAATAGCTACCAATTTCAATTACATAAACTGAACAAATTATTTAGTTTTTACAGTGAAGACTGACTGCAATAAAGCTATTAACGGTTGTTACATCTCACTGTCAGGACAAGAACACAAACTCAATCGGTGGCTCAAATTATGCTGAAATAGTGCCACTTTGTCAACTTCACTCTGTCAGGCATCTTAAATAATTACCACCCATTTTGCAGTGATTTATTCTTATGATTCAACAGTAAAGACTGTATTACTAAGAGAAACAGGGAAGCATCATAGCTTAAAGGACTCAGCAGTCTCAAGAGCAAATGCTACGCCTGGTACTTGAGAGGGAAATACAAACACTTCCACTGCATATACTTTTATTACCACAGTGCTCATGAAAATTGTGCTGCTTAATTTCAAATACTTGCCTTAATCAATAAAATTTCCAGTACTTATCCTGCACACAATTCCCCTACATAACCTACAGCAACATTAACAGTACATAATTGTCTGCAAGCCTAATCTCAAGCAAAGCTTGAGATCTCAAGCCAAGCTGCTTGAGATCCACTACAGTGAAAAGGGATAATATAAAGTCAGGTCATCCACTGGTAGAATGTGAAATGTATCTCAATTTAAGCAAAATATATTACCAGAAACAAAGAGTGCTCTAAGACATAAAAATAAAGGTGACACATGTTTCAACACTTTGTGGTGCTTTTGATTGTTTCTTATTTCTGTCTGTAAGAAGCCACCGGTAGCATCCAAACCGCTTAAAAGAAATGCAGCATGCTGCTTTGGTTCTATTAACCTGTCCTCACAGATTTTACAGGCCACTTCTGCTTTCAATTTACTGCCCTTAGCGCCATGCGCTGCATGGCCAGTTCTGAAGTACTTTTTGAAGTGTCACTACATTAATTGCAGCAACACAGAGCTCAAGATGTACGGAGAATTTCTGTCTGCAGCTACGATGGGATGTCCAACACCCTTTTATCAGGAAACAAAAAAGTTTAAATTGAATAAACTCCTTAACATTTGCAGTGTCCGGCAGCTTATTGTCACCAATAATGAATCGATTCAAGAAGCTGTAGATTTTCAGTGCCCCCACAGAGTTATAAAGTGTACTTGTAGGACTGTCCATGCATTAGCTGGAAGCTAGTCCAAGAAAACATGAGCACCAAAGCTATATCCCTTCAACCCAGCAGTCTTTAAAAGCAATTACTTCCTGCATTAACACATTTTATATATACCCACATACAGTGTGCTTATGCAAGAGTCCCATACATATAGGTAATAGGCCTCAAGGACAGGATTTTTTTTTAAACATAACGCAATGCTGCTGAAAAATGTCATAGTTAATATAAATATAAATAAATATAACATCTTATTCTGCTGGCTGTTTACAGCAGATGATACATTTCCAGTAGGAATTCTAGTGCAATAATGTTTGCCTTTCTTGATGGGAGCACATACAGAAAACCAAAGTTTTAAGATGCGCTGTCCAAGAAGTCAGGACTGACACTTAACCTATTTCAGAAGCATTCTTATTTAAAAAGTGGAGTTTCCTCCAGTGCGACACCTAAGACTGCAGTATCAAAAATAATAAAAAAACACACTCCTTGTTCTTGATTTGAGAATAAATAAGATCGCTATTTACCTGCCTGCAGTTCAACCTGTTCAATATTTGCTAAGAGATAGGATCTCAAAGCATACAAACCATGGAATTCTTCCAAAATTTCCTAGGTAGAAGCAGCTGAATGGCAATGCAATCATACACTGACCTCCTAACCCCATCCCATGCTAACCTGCTGGCCCAGATCGCTTCGAGGGCTTCCCGTCTTGGAAGCCTCACTAACTTTGATCGACAGCCATCTGAAGGAAGAATGGGAAAAAGTTCACTCCACAAAATGAGTAACAGTGGGAAGCGTGACTGTGTTTTGGAACTTGTGGTGATTGTTTTGTAAATAACGAGCATCTGTTCTTGACCTTCTGTGCGAGTACTGATGCTCCAAGGCATCGTGATGTTCATCGCCCAGATTCTGAACGTACCCACTGGTATCACCCCAACTGCTGTGTGCATTTCAGCTGGAAAACAGAAGTGGTATTTTGGGGAAACGTCCTTTGTTAAGGGGGTGTCGTGGTTTAACCCGGCCGGCAGCTAAACACCACGCAGCCGTTCGCTCACCCTCCCCCCTCCCTCTCTGGGACGGGGGAGAGAAATGGAAAGTGAAGCCCGTGAGTTGAGATAAAGACAGTTTAATGAGACAGGAAAAAATAATAATAACAATAATAACAATAATAACAATAATAACAATAATAACAATAATAACAATAATAACAATAATAACAATAATAACAATAATAACAATAATAACAATATGGTGATAATAGGGAAATAATAATAATATGTACAAACAAGTGATGCACAATGCAATTGCTCACCACTCGCTGACCGATGCCCAGCCTAACCCCGAGCAGTCCGGCCCCCCTCTCCCAGCTAGCCACCCCTATATATTGTTTAGCATGACCCCAGATGGTATGGAATACCCCTTTGGCTAGTTTGGGTCACCTGTCCTGGGTCTGTCCCCTCCCAGCTCTTACTGCACCCCCAGCCTGTCCGTTGGCAGGACAGAGCAAAAGGCTGAGATGTCCTTGGCTTAGTATAAGCACTGCTCTGCAACAATTAAAGCATCGGGGTGTTATCAGCACTCTTCTCATCCTAAGCCAAAACACAGCATTCTACCAGCTACTAGGAAGAAAATTAACTCTGTTCTAACTGAAACCAGGACAGGGGGGGAGCGTGCTAATGCCTCAGAGCACCTGAAGCTCAGGTTGGGCATCGCAGACCCGAAGCCAAGCCCTGGAAGCTGCCACCAGACGGGCAGCTCCACACGGGCCACATCCCCACGACCCCCACGACCACCACACGAACCCCTCGGGGCTGTCAGCCCCCCCTGCTTGCTTCCACCGCAGAAAACACCCAAATTATTGAGACCCACGCGAAGCAGGAGCACCTCTGCCCAAACACAGCTGCCGGGGGGCCCCTCCTGACCCCTCCACGGCAGCGGCTCCCCCAGCCCCGCCGGCGCTCGGCTCCCGCAGGCCGCTCCCCACACACCCCCCCCGGCCTCCCCTCGTCCCCCGGGGCGAGCGGCGAGGGCTGCCCGCGGCGGGGCTGCCGGCGCCTTACCTGAGCCAGGACGGTGAGGAAGGCGCCCGCCCCCGGCCGCCCCCGCCAGCCGCCGTAACACGCCACCACGGAGCCTCCCCCGAGCAGGACGGCGGCGGTGGCGGCCCCTCTCCAGCCGGCCGGGCGCCGCTGGCTCCGGGCGGGCCGCAGCCCGGCGAGGCGCCCCCGGAGCGGAGCGCGGGCGGCCGCCGCCAGCGCCGCTCTCCACGCCGCCATCTTCCAGCCGGCCGCCGACATGGACGCGGCCGCTCCGCCGCCGCGGGGGCGCATGCGCGGCGGCCGGGCTGAGGCCGAGGGATGGAGGGGGAAGGCTCCGGGCACCCCCCCGGCGCAGCGAGCCCGGCTGGGGGGTGGTGGAGGGGAAACGTGGAGTCACAGGGCCGTTATGGTTGGGAAAGACCTCCAAGGTCATCTGCTCCAACCATCCCCTAACACCACTGTCACCCACTGAGCCATGTCCCCAAGCACCACGTCCAACCTCTCCTTGAACACCCCCAGGGACGGTGACTCCACCACCTCCCTGGGCAACCCGTCCCAGTGCCTGACTGCTCTTGCTGAGCAGAAATGTCTCCTCATTGCCAACCTGAACCTCCCCTGGTGCAACTTGAGGTCATTCCCTCTGGTCCTGTCACTGGTTACCTGTGAGCTGATTCAAAGATCGAAGCCGAAATTCCTTTAAGTGGTATATTCTTTATTGCAGCGCTGGATGCACGGGGGATCTCTCCACCTATCGTGCATACCCAAAGCGGAAAGAAGTCTTGAATTTATACAATCAATCTATCGATATTCTACAAGCACCTATACATATGCATTACCTATCCCCGCCTTCCCTCGCTTCTCATGCTAATTAGCCTTTTGGCACCTTGCGCCTGCGTAGAGCCTCCCAAGAATTGTGGGCAGGGGTCTTTGGGACGTGGGCAGGGGTCTCTGGGAGGAAGACCCCGAGTCCTCCTCACAGTGTACTTTTCACCTTTGGTCAGGAATCTGCTGAATTGGCACGTTTCTTAATTGCGAGAGCTGGTTGTTGCCAATTCTTCCGTTTGTTGTATCTTTATAATCAATTCCAATGTCCAGTTTTGAGATTTATAGTCCTTACATTTGTTTCTCTGTCCGTCTGCCGCTTCCTTATCATGGGTTCCAGTGTCTTGTTTCGAGATATACAGTCCATGTCTGGGGATTGTCCTTGCCTCCCCAATGCCTCCCCAATACCTCCTTAATCAGAGCAGAGGCCGACCCCCAGCTCCCCACAGCTTCCTTTCAGGCAGTTGCAGAGAGCAATGAGGCCTCCCCTGAGCCTCCTCTTCCCCAGACCAAACCCCCCCAGCTCCCCCAGCCGCTCCTCACAGGCCTTGTGCTCCAGGCCCTTCACCAGCTCCGTAGCCCTGCTCTGGACACGCTCCAGGGCCTCGATGTCCTTCTTGTGCTGAGGGGCCCAAAGCTGCCCCTTCCCTTCCCTTCCCCGCCCTGCCCTCGGGGTCCCGGGGGAGCTTTGCGGGGGTGTCGGGGAGGCGGGGCGGGGCGGTTTTTGGGGGGGGGTGTTGTTGGCGTTGGGGCCTGAAACCGCCTCCTGTCCCCCCCCAGACGTGCCCGCTGCTGCTCCGCGTCTTCACCACCAACAACGGGCGGCACCACCGCATGGACGAGTTCTCCCGCGGCAATGTGCCCTCCAGCGAGCTGCAGATCTACACCTGGTGAGTGCTGAGTGGTGGCCGGGTCTCGGCACAGGCTGCCGTGTTGGTATTTCTTCGGGGTTCTCTTCTGTTTTAATTAATTTCACCCTAACAGCCTTGTTTTGCACTAGCATCAGTTGTTACAGAGGGCTAGAGCTGCTCCATGAACTCTTATTGCCTTAATTTGGAGCCTTTTGAGGCTTCGAATTAAACAAACAAAATTAAACAAAACGATTTGGAGCCTCTTGAGGCTCCGAATTAAAGCGGAGCATTTCTTTTCGCATGGCCAGGTAGCAGTGCTGTAACAGCCGCTTCTTATTGCTTTCAGACACACTTCAGAACACCCCTGCGGTCTTTGTTGATGACACTTCAGTTTTCGCTCATAGCATTTCAAACTGTTCTGAAAGCGAACTATTAGAATCGCTCTGAAAGTGAATTATGCTACTTCTTAAACCTTGTTTTTCCGTAAAGGTTGCTGCTAGAGTTCTGACTTTCTTATCATTGTACAGTTGAATAAATCCATTTTTTTCGTGGCTAACAAAGCACACGCTACTAACTTACTGCTTAATGGGGTTTATGGACTCAGCCCAGGCTATTGATGATGTCTGAGCTGATTGCCATCTGCAGGAGTCAGAACGGGCATTGTCTGTCAACAGCCTGCTCCTTGGTTGCATAAAGCTTGGAGGAGTGTGATTAGTGCTGCTTTGGTTGTGATGATTGGGTCCTTTTGTTCTTGGGGTTCTAACTTCTGTTTTGGTTGAAGGGTGGGGAGAAGGAAGGGTGCTGTGGTGCTGTGTGTTAGGGCAGGAATGGAGAACCAGCTTAGATGAGAAGACGCACTGTTTGTTGTGGAAGTGCATTAATGCATTTAAAAAAAAGTCACTGTTTAAATTGTAACTTGTCTGAGAGACCTGGAGAAGCAGATATTGAAGCGCACATAGAGGTGAAGATGTTTGTGTCGTACCACCGTAAGTTAAAAGATAAACTCTGTCTGGACCCACATCTGCTGAACCTTTGTCCACATCCTTAATGCGCGGGAGCGTGCTGCCTCCAGTGCCCCGTAGCTGGTGGATTCTGCTGGGTGCTGTCCCTGACCAGAGCGATTTCTTCTTGCTTGATTGCCAGATGGAAAATACGTTGTCGGGAATGCACGTAGTTGTGGAGTAGGTGGCTCCCTGTGTAACTTGAGCATGTAAAACTCTTCAGATATCAGCAGAAAGCATGCAAAGGCCAGGAGATGTTTGTTTAAATAATGACAATATATTGGTTCCATCTTAAGTGGGTTTTGGAAAGCTGCTTCTGTTGTTGTTGCTTTGAGAACATTAACCACTTGGGTTTGTTTGTTTAACCCAGGATGGATGCAACCCTGAAGGAGCTGACCAGCTTAGTGAAGGAGGTCTACCCGGAGGCACGGAAGAAGGGCACGCACTTCAATTTTGCAATTGTTTTTACAGATCTCAAGCGGCCTGGATATAGGTAAACGGCGTTTCTTCTCCAGACTCATAGAAGACCGGGAGCGCCAGAGCAATTAATTATTTTTCGTTAACAAAGTCCGGTGCCCACAAACCAAATTTCCAAAGTTCTTGATAACAGACTATGTGATCACCACTGCAAACTCTAAATTTTGCATTGGTGGCTGTTGTAGTTTGTGTTCCCAAAACAATGAGCTTATTTGCTTGAGGACTTTGATTGCATTATTGGCAGTCAGAATATGGACATAACTGTGTGAGATGAGGCTTTGTTTCTGGCGATAATGGAACACGTATCTCAGAGTATGTGAGTTTTAGGAGTGATCTTGTTACAGGTGTCTACCTGTATCGTACATCCAGAGAGATGGGGCTGTGACTAACCCGCCTTTATCTCCTGCCTGCAGGGTGAAGGAGATCGGCAGCACCATGTCGGGCAGGAAGGGCACAGATGACTCCATGACGTTGCAGTCTCAGAAATTCCAGATCGGAGACTACTTGGACATAGCAATTACCCCTCCCAACCGCGCACCACCTCCGTCGAGCCGCATGAGACCATACTAAGCTGTTGCTTCTTTGTACGATTTCCTTTTGTGCTTATTCCTACTTGCTGTTCTAAAGCAGGCCTTTTTTTTTTTATTGCTGTTGTTGCTAAGCAAGAACACTTGAAGGCAAAGCATCAGGAGTAAAAGTTAAATTTTAAACCTTAACTTTTAGTTTGCTTAGAAGTAATGCTTATTCTTTAGAGGTGCCATCACTCTTTCCCTGACTGTTAGTTTGCAAAGTAAGTTGGTGTGTCCAGAGTTTCAAGATCTCCATAAAATGCGACCAGGAAGATTGCAGGTGTTCTGTAGTTCTGTCTTGTATGGAATAAAGATCGATGTTATTAATCTTTTGAATTGGAGAGTGATTTTTTATTTAAGTGGGTCTCTGCAGAGCAATTCAGAAGTTGGCTTTTAAGCAGAAGTTGAAATTGGTGAAAGAGAGGTCATGGTCCCTATCTGGTAACTTTGGGGCTTGTTTTATAGGAATGGCTGGCTTTTTACAGCAGATTCCTTAAAGCACTGGTACCTGAATTTTGGAGGATGAGCATGGGGGATGTGGCTGTAAGCAGGCAGACTCAGTGTTCCTCTTGCTGCGGCTGTAGGTGTGTTGTCTGGGGAAAATCAAAGGTGAGCTGTGTAGGGCTGCAGGGTAGAGAGTAGAAACAGGGTGGACCATTGTGGCTTCCTGGGGCTGCTCCACCTTGTTCTGAGGACAGGCCCTGGAGGATGAGTCCAAGGAGTGGTCTCAGTGACACAGATATCCCGGCACACTGCAGAGCTGCTGACCTTACCAGAGGCAGATTTGGATCAGCGCACTTGCACATCAGCCTTGAGTTCTGAAATAGCTGGGTCTGTCTCCAGAAATGGGAAATGTGAAGCTGTCTTGGAACGTCTCACTTGTTATACCGCAACAGTTCCAAACTTCCTTCATGGCACGTTATCATTAACAATTTTTTTTGAACATTTATTTCCCCCGCCCCAATCTAACCTGTATACATCTTCACTACTTCACTAATATGTGCATTATAAAACTTTGAATTTTACCTCTAACGATGCGAAAAATACTTCCTTTACCCATGTGGTTTGTCTTGGTGCATCCTGCTTTGGAGACCCGTGTCAGAAGATGTGAATGTCTGCAGAGACCTGGCCAGAAGAAATCCAGCGTTGCCAGGCAGAGGTTGGCTTAAGTTGTATGCAAAACTGTTTCATAGTAAAAATATATTTGGTTATGAAAATACACACTGACCAGGAGGACAAAGTTCAGGTTTGGCTTCATAAGTTTTGGGAAGGTGAATACTGTTTCCTCTTTCCCTTGATTACCCAAATCTAAGCGATAAAGCCCATTAGATCTATTTTGGCTTGAATTGGGTAAATCTTGCTGCTTAGTCCTTGGTCAAATGATTTTCTGCAAGTAATTTTGTCTTGTACTGAGTGTTGATTTCTCAAGCTGCTGTAATCCCTGGGTGTCAGGACAAAGCCAGGTGCTAATGAGGTATGGTTCAAGGGTGTCCTGAAACTTTAAAACCCCCTGGAGAAGCTGGAGGCTGGTGGTGGGCGCCCAGCAGCTCAGCGGAGGGGAAGGGGGGGCTCGGGGCTTCCCGGCTGCCCTGCAGGACTGTCGGGTTGTGAGGCACAGGAGAAAGGGAAGGGGTGACCCCGCAAGTCAGCGCCGGGGTAGAGAGCGCAGCTGAGGCTTTCCAGCGCTTGCCTGTTTCCTTCTATCACTGCAGGGGGAGATGGTGAGACACGAAGGCGCCTCGCTTCTGCGGCTGCCCGGGGCTGCCTTCCTCTGCTGGCCGGCCCCGAGCAGCCCAGGGGCAGAAGCAGAAGCTGTGTGCAGGGATGTCGTGCTCCCCACCCCCTTTTATTTTTAAAGCTAGATTAAGAAAATCATATAAATGCTGCTAGGGGTAAGCAGTGTGGAATTAGGGCATTGAACAGCCTCCTACCACAGGCAGAGAAGGGCCTGCAGTTACAGGAATACAAGTATTTCCTCCTCCTTGCGTACTGGCTTGGGCTTTTAATGTCCTTAGGGGTAATTGGCAGAAATTAAATGTAGTCAATATTCAGGCGTCTGTGACTTGGAGCTGCTCTGAGGGGCAGCTGGGGCAGGAGGCATGACCCAGCGAGGCTCCCAGCCCGCAGCAGGTCTGCGCACACCTCAGGGGGAAATGGGAACAACCTCTCAGCTTTATGTTCAGCAGCCCATGAAGCAAAATCACAAGGAAATGAACACACAAAACTGCCTTCAGTAGCAAACCCCTCAGCTTGCGTGCTTCAGTTTGGAGTTCACCTTCACATGACTTCCACACAGGGATGAGCCACAGCTGACCTCCCTGAGCGCCTCTGGCCAAACACCTGTCAGGGGTGAGATTTGCCTTTCAACAGCTCACACAGATGTCGTGCAGGAGTGAAGGGAGTTCAACTTCTGTACCTTTCTTTTAAGAAACACACCTGAGAAATCAGTGCAGTGCATGGGTTTTAAAAAATTAAAAAATCTGCTACTCAACTAAGTCCAACAGCAGCTGTTTTGAAGCCAGACATTGGGATGCAACCATCCAGATGCTGAAAGAGGTGGAAGGGTGAGTGAAAATTGTCACCTGCCGATTGCAGCAGTAAGCAGCTCCCGGGTCTCTTTCAAAACTCCTGGAAATGCTGAGGAGGGAAGTCAGTCGCTGAAAAGAACAAATTATGTACAAAGCAGCAGTTTGGAGAAATTAAAACACGGTCTCAGAACTCGACAACAGTGAGCAATGCCATCTGCTCAGGAAGCGGCGTGCTGCAGCAAACACTACACCCGGAGCTGTCAGTCAGCAGGACTTGCTTTGTACTCCGAGATTTCACGAGGAGTTTCTGTCCCTCAGCAAGGCCGCTGAGTGAAGTGGGGTTTCCCTTTGTCTCTGTCAATGCTCACAGCACTGACAGACACAGCGTCTCGTTTCACAGCTGTGCTTTCACCAGCACACAACCTCTTGTTTTATTTTTGTAGCAGCGCAAGTGGAAGAACCCCATCCCGTGTCAGGGTGCAGCAGGATGAAATGGCTCCAGCTAGAAAACCCAGGAACCTGTTCCCCTCATTTATCCTTTTTGCATTCAGCTAACTCAGCTGCTCTGCTCCTGCAGATGTGGCTTCATGTTTCTGTACTCCTTTGGCACAGCTCTCCTGCTGCTCCAGGTTTGTTTTTCTAATGACTTTGCTCTGCTTCCCCAAGCAAACTTGGTTCTTAGAACCACTTTTTCCCTCTCATTTCATCCATCTAAACCAATGCTTTTTAAAAACTTAATAAAAAAGAAGGTGTGCCGCAACAAATGCTTTTTTATTTAAACACCAAACCCCTCACCATTACCTTGTTACAACTTGTGTAACAATTGCTGATGCTGTTGCTTGTCAGGCTTTGGTTTAACATAATGGGAAAAAAGTCAAATCCCTCTCTGGTATTCCTCTCAGCCCTTAGGCTAAGGGCTCTGTTTGCACAGCCCCCTTCTCATTCCGCTGCCCCTCTGTTACGGGGTCCTGCTCCCACCCCAGGGGTGGCGTGTGCCTTTGTGATGGCCTTGACCCTCATAAAAGTGTTTATGTAGAGGTTTTGGGAGAGGCTGGCTGTGTTTTTGCTGATGGAGCTGGCGTCTGGGTTAAGTCTCTCCTTATTTAAGAGGTGAGGACAAACCACACTTGCTTCGTCGGTAAATTCTGTTGCATCAGAGGTGTTCCTGACTCCATCACCAAGCTCTCCTCTCAATTCAGAAGGCTTAAGTTCTGCTTTACAGCTCTGCTCAAAAGCAGGCTCAGCTGTGACACAGCAGGAAATAATAATAATAAAAAAAGAAGTATTATCTGCAAGTGGGCTCAGGAGGAGGAGTGATGGGTGCTGGGGTGAAGAGGAGGAGCTGATTCAGCTGCCCTAGAACTTGTCATGGAGCAGTGGCCACAGGAAACCTTACCAAAACAGCTGTCAGACAGCCAAGGCAGCTCGATGCCTAAATGCAAGGATGTGGTTTCACAAGCTGCTTAAACTGCTGGTGAGATAGGACATCTGTGCTCGCCCTCCACCTGGCCCTTTCCCTTCTGCCCCAGCACCAGTCAGTGTCTTTGCAGGTGAGCAGAGATTCGGGTCTGTGCAGAGCCCAGGAGTAATTTAACAAAATTGCAAAACAGCAATTAGGGCTGGCAGCTGGGCAAGCAGGAAAGCCTTCCCAGGCAGCCACAGCAGCAACTGCAGTGATGCAACCAAGGGCACGGGAGCCTGTGACTGGGAGAGAGCAAAGGCAGGACTGTGCAGCAAGGCCTTACATTTGTTTCCAACAAGTGCATGAGCAATCAGCAGGGAGTAGAACTGCAGGGCTTTAACCAGGAATGCATCATGAAGGCATCCGAACACCTTCCTGCCAGGTGCTCTGCAATGCGACCATCCTTTGCTTGATCTCTCCCCAGGAAAAATGCCCACGTACAGGGCATGTTCTTCCATGGACCATTTTCCCATATTTGTGTTATTTTTTTAAAACCTTTTGACCTGAATTAGACAAGACAAGGCCAAAGCAGTGCACAGGCCTGGTCAGCTCCCAGCTATTATGTCAGCTGCCCCTTTGTAAAAGAGGGTATTACCATAGGAATAGCAAGAAGTTTTACCTTCTGGTTGATTGAGAAATAGCTGGTATCAACTGATATATTTTTAGTAGAAAGTTGTATTTCTGTGGAACAGCATGCATGCAATTCCATAGTGCAGCCACTGGATGCTGTCTCTGCTCCTTATACACAACGCAGTCTCTGTATTACTGTCCCATGGAGAAACAAGGCATGGGACTGCGAACGGGACTCCCAAAATCCAGGGCAGCTCCGATATCAGTTACAGATGTTGATGGGACACATGCAACCACTGTGAGTACTGGAACAGCTGAGTAACAACTGGCTTTCTAGAACAGAGAACAAAATAAATTTCACATCTTAAGGAAAATCTAAAGCATCCATGATGCCTTAAATAACCCAAGATGCCTGGGCTCTAGTGATTGCTGCAGTGATTTATAAAAACACCAATAAAAGCACAGCAGGAGGCAGTAAAAGCCTTGCTTGTCATTTGTCCGCTTGACAGCCATCTGGGAAGCTTCGTTTCCTTGTGAGATCTATATTTGTATTTAACCTCAGGCAAAATATTTCAAAGAAAAGAGAGCATTTACCACTTTTAGGGGCTTCCAAGGCAGAACAATTTGAGACACTCCTCTGACAACAAATAGGATTAGAGAGCGAATGCTCTGTTAGCTGACACGTTTTATATCCTAAAACAAACGCAAAAAGATTAAGAACTGTCGCAAATGAAGGCAAACCAAAGGCCATGTTTTTTTGGTTGCTTCCCAGATGTCCCAACTATTGAAGTGCAATTTCGTGCTGTGCTCGATCTGTTCTGACTGCAGGCTACTGCTAGAGGACGGGATCCCGTTCTCACCCGTCCCTCGCATCTGATCTAGCAACCAGGCAGAAGTCGAGCCTGAGATTACTGATTTCCATAATGAAGACAAACTAGAAAATAAAATTAATTAGCTTTCGGTGGCTCAGCAGGTGAAAACAATCCACTGTAAAACTGCACAACCTCTAAATTCTGTGCAAGAAAAGTAGAAAAGTGTCTGCTAGGGGAAGCAGCCCCCAGTTAGGATTAGGAACAGCACAGAACATGCTCTGAACCAACTTTGCCTGTTTTCAGGTGACCCTTACAGATAAAGGCATTTGCTGCTTAATTAGCTGCTGTTTATCCAAACTGCACTTCCTGACAGGCCAGTACTATTATTGCATTCACCCTACAACAAAACAACACACAACTTTTAAGTTCTTTTGTATGATTCCCACTCTTACCTGTCATTTTACTTCCATGGGCAGTAGAACAAGCCTGCTCCAGCAGCAACTCCGGCTTAAGGAGAGCCTTCACCTCCTCTAGCCCACATCCATGGTTGTTCAAGTATTTGAGCGTGTGGTTTATCACACAGCCATGAATTGAACTAGCCGAAACTTTCCACCACCACCTTTCCCCATTGATTTTGAACAGGGATCAGTTTCCCATGCTGCTTGTTTCCACTTGTGCCTCCCCTATGCTCAGTACTCAAGCTACTGCTTAGGTCTTACCGAATGAAACCCACGCATGACAAACTAAAACTAGTTTTTGCTGCTCTGATTATATCCACCTCAGAGCAATATTTCTCCTTACACGAGGCTGTTAGTACAAACAATAGCTCTACTTCTATTAAGAGTAATTTTGTAAGCAAAATAAACCAAAAACAAATACAAAATGAACTTGTAAAACTTCATTTGTAGATCCCAAATCATTCTCTCATGCCAGCATCGTGTCCTAATAGCTTAAGGGCAACAAAGATGGTGAAGGGTCCAGAGGGGAAGATATATGAGGAGCAGCTGAGGTCCCTGGGTTTGCTCAGCCCCAAGCAGAGCAGGCTGAGGGAAGGCCTCATGGCGGCCTGCAGCTCCCTCATGAGGGGAGCAGAGGGGCAGGCGCTGAGCTCTGCTCTCTGGGGACAGCTACAGGACCCGAGGGAACGGCATGGAGCTGGGACAGGGGCGGGTCAGGCTGGGGGTTAGGGAAAGGGTCTGCACCCAGAGGGTGCTCGGGCACTGGGACAGGCTGCCCAGGGCAGTGGTCACAGCACTAAGCCTGCTGGAGTTCAAGTGCTTGGACAACGCTCTCAGACATAGGGTCTGATTTTTGTGTCATGTGTGGATGACCATTGTAGATTTCTTCCATCTTGGGATATTTTATGAGAAGACCATAAGATTTTAAGATTTCAGTGTCATCCTGAAGAGATCTTCTATTTTAACATGTTAACAGAACTATGCCGTTTTCACAATTAGGGGACACTTACAAGCCATATTAGAAGTTCTATTAGTTGAAAGGAAAAAGAAATCCATCAAGGTCCTTGGTAGTCAAGCTTTTTGCTCCATTTGATGTTAAACCGAGTCTTTCAGGGTATCTGGATTGCTTCAGGGCAAGAAAGTAACATTCATCAAATAGTCATTAAGTGCAGGGTAAAGGCAGGCTCTGAAACCCCCCGCTGCTTAGTGCTGGTGAATCCATCTGGTGGAAGGATTCTTGTTCTGGAACAGAATATTTTGTACCCTTTTAGGACCATGAAATTCCATTACTAGCACACAGCCCATTAAGTGGTTTTAGTCTGTGAAGACGCTGGAAGGAGATCTGGTCTTCATTCTCTGAAAGACTTGGGTAGAATGAATAAGAGTTTTTTTAAGCAGCAGATGAGTAGTTTTCCAAGCAGACACAAAGCAACTGCGACAGAAGATTTGTTCAGAAGTCAAAGTATTGGTCAACTTCAAAGAGTGACATAAAATATATACTTCTAAACAAAAGCTAGGAAATAAAACCGTGCTCAGGCCAGAATTGGTAGAAAATCAGCTTCTCCAGCTAATTTGATGCACATTCATCCCAGAAAGCGTCTGGGGGTAACACGCAAAACTCTCTTACATTTACTAGGTTTTAGCCAGGTCCCTCCAAGCAGTGAGTCCCTCTAAGCAACCAGGAAAATACTTTCAGGCATCTCCAGATGCGTGCACATTGAGGATTTCAAAGAACATCCATCTGCGTTCAGAAAATTCAGGAAAGCACACTAAAATAACAGGAAGACCAACAGGAAGACCACATAAAGCTGGTAAATGCAGTACTCAAGTCACAGAGGATTAGCCGACACTGGTAACAGCAAACTGGCTCCAAGCAGGAATACATAGCTGGGATTTCTTTTGGACAAGAGTAAGATCTCTGGTGGAAAAACAAACAAACCAAAACAACCTGCATCTCAACTGCTGTGACTACCAAAAGGTGTCAAACAGCTCTGAGAAGTTCAGCTTGGTCAGCTATGCAGGGATATGTTCGCACGATTGGAAACGACAGCACCGCTTACAGAACACACGTGGCAGTGGTGCATGGGAGAGGAAAGCAATCATTCACATGCCTGCCAACAAATCTTTCAGGCAGTTAAAGACAGAGCAGATCTCTAACGAGTAGCAATTGCACAATATATTTTCAAGTTATTCGTATTCAAGACAGTCACCTTTTAGAGCTGTAGCTATCAGACTGCCAAAAGGAAAACAGATGCCTAGTACTTAATATGATGTCTATGTAAGAAAGCTGTAACTGAAAGAGAAGCGCTAGAAATGCCTGTCCATCAGACAGCCTGATGAAGGAGTACCTGGCTGAATGCTTTAAAACAGTAAAGCAGGAGTTGCTCTTCACATAAGTGAATTCTGTTGAAGATGCCAAATACTGTCAGAGTATTCTTCAATCCTCTTCAAACTCAGCCTTGAAGAGTTACGCAGTGTCACTAGCACATCCAGAGATGCCTACTTCCTGGGCAGCATAATGGACTTTCCTTTTATTGCAACTTAGTTACATTTCTCTACAACCTACTGAAGATGTATATACACACATATGTACACAGCAAACACAAGAATCACATGAAACAACTGAGGTATTACATAATACACAACCTTAGTCCTCTTTGAAGCAATATTAAAAAATATAAAATAAGATCTATTTTGTCACTAATTTTAATAAAACATTATGCATAAAATCATTAGTTTGAATTAATCCATATCAAGTGTTCTCCAGGAAAACAAAACACTTTTCTTTTGTGGGTCTTTACTCCCGGTATTTCTTTTTGCTTTTTGAGTTTTCTGTGATTCAGTGATAAGGTCCATGAAAGTGAAATATGGTCTTCAGCTTGATTTTAAACGTTTGGCTTGAAAGCAACAGGACAGGCTCTGCAAATATATCCAGATGAGTTCATGAACCTATTATCATCTCAATCATATTCTGAATTAGCAGAAGACACAAACATTGAAAACTTGCCTGACAAAAGAAGAGGTCAGCTAAAACGAGACCTTTTACTCTATCAGATTAATCAAATAGATTCCAACTCCAAGTATATTAAGAAAACTACTTTTCTTCATCTCATTCTGAATTGTTGTGATTATTATTTTACTTCATATAATTTCCTTGTACCTCTTGCCCAAATAATCCATAGTAACCCCAAGTTTAACAGATAAGCAACAAGTATAACAGATGAGGAACATCTACACTTGATCAAGTTGTCAAAACTTCTATTTCAATCAATTTTTAAAACCTATTATTCCATTGTTCAAAGATTGGTTGATGTTTATTGTAGACTAATTTCATCTCACATATTATTCATAAGGTGGCTTTGCATTTCAAAGAAATTGGTATTTGCTATTTGCCTGTCCTGGTTTTGGCTGGGATAGGGCTAATTTTCTTCCTAGTAGCTGGTGCGGTGCTGTGTTTTGGATTTTTTTTTTTTTTTTTTTTTTAAAGTTTGGAGACTGGTGGTGAGCAACTGCATTGTGCATTCCTCCCCCCACATTAAACTGTCTTCATCTCAGCCCCTGAGTTCTCACACTCCCCAGTTCTTTCCCCCATCCCACTGGGACTGGGGGGAGGGGTGAGCAAACAGCTGTATGGTGCTGAGGTGCCTACTGCCTTATGCCAAAAGGACCACATAATCAGTTACGTCACTTCATATAAATTTTCTTAATTCTTAAGCTTTATTGCCTAAATTTACTCAGAAGAAAGCACAAAACACTCAGAGGCTTTGATTATCAAAAAGCAACATTTACCTACAGTTAAAACCAGTAAAAGTAACTTCATTTGTTTTCCTTCATTTTTTAAAGCTTCTGATGACTCAAACACGCAATTATAGTATTTGTTCTTTACACAAAAGGCAGACAGATACCATGCCAAAGACTAGATATTTAGTCACATCAACCAGAGCTATTTTGGTAGCTGAAGAGCAAAAGCAACTGCATGAATCTCTAAATGTGCTAAAGCATCTTCCTAGCTCTTCCAAATCCAATTATATAATCAAATCTGTAAAATGTGATCATACCTGTTCTCTTTGTTGCAGTAATCAGTGGAATCACTTTCAAATCTTGTAGTGCCTCCTGCCTTAGTCTCCATTTTCTTGTCTTTAGAAGAGTCTACTACTTTATGATTATACTTTGACAGAATCTACAGCAAACATTAAAAGGGAATTAAAATAATTATTTAGGAACTCAAAACAGGATTACAGTCTAGACATTTTCAATAAGCAGCAGATAATCCTTTCTTTTTGAGGAACAATACTTGATAGAATTAAACGCTTTTAATACTACTGTTTTGATATTAAAGCTATTCAGAGAAATATATATTAGCTGACCTGTAGAACATCATCTGGTATCCTTGTTATTTCTGGAGGTGGAGGAGTACTGAGCAAATGGTCGTACTGTTTTATTTTAGGAGGAGAAGGGTCTCCCAAACGCTTAAGATACTCATCGGAGCTCACAGTAGGAGGAATGCTATCTTCTATGCTTTGGTTTTCTTTTGCATCACTTTCTGTCACTGACCCAACTTTTTCCCCTGGCTTTACCTGTTGCAAAAGAGGTATTAGATGCCTTCAGTTAACTTATTAAGGGGTGGGTTATTAATAAATGTTCTTATAAAATTACCATTAGAAAGATCTTCTACAGAGACATAAGGAAAAATAGCACAAGAAAAGAATCACAGATTGACATTTGAAAAATGGTTTATGGTACAAGTATATCAAAGTATGTAATTGTTATTTACTACCATAGTTTCTACCTTGAGCCATCTTGTTTCAAAATCTGGAGGTGGTGGCGTTTCTGTATGTTTAGGAAGAAGCAGTTTGTTCATCTCTCGTGACTTGGGTAACACTGTACTATCTGTTCTGGAAGGGATTTTCAAACCAGGAGTGCAGAACACAGGTACCAAAGGAGAAGTCATACAGTCAGCTCCTGAAATTAGGGAAAATTAAATAAATGAATTGATAAATATACATATACATTGCCAGTTGCAGTGCCTCAGTTTCCCAAATCTATTAGCTTTATATGGATTTATTTGCATACTCCAGAACACCTGTATCATTTTAGTTGATAACACTTCTGGTATGAAGAAACACCCAAGCTGCAGAGCTCTAACAGCAGCAAATACAAACGTACAAAAAAAGTCCAGTCCTGCTACTGAATGTAACTGAAAAAGCCCAACTTAAATCACTATCACTTTAGTTTTTCATGTACTCAGTAGCCTGTATGTTTGTTCCAAGACCTTTGTACATTTTCAAGAGAGTATATTACATCTCCTCTCAAAAAAAAGTTTAGTGCTACTCTTGAAAGGTCAAAGTAACTGTTTGGTTAGCCTCTTTTAAAGCAGTTTCTTTCTTATTCTTTTAATTTCCTGGCTTGAAACAGATGCAATATTCTTGGAAAAAGTATTTTCATTGCTAATAAAGATAACTTACAAAATGATGGATGCCTCTGAATAATTCTAGATGGATAACAGTAGAAGAATGAGCAATGATTTACACTGAACAGATTTCCCACAGAAGCCACCAATGTTACATTTTGTGGACATTAATATGCAAATAATTACCAGGCCTGAACTGACTATATTTAACAAGAATCATAGTTTAAAAAATGACCACGTTAACGTATGCATTCTGAGAAAAATGTATATGTACATTTACTTATTTTTAACTTACCATTCTCATCTGTTGTTTCTGCTTTTGGCCCAGGTGTAACCATGATTTCCTTGGATGTTGTTTCTGGTACATTCACTGCATGATCATCTTTTTTAAGTAAGCTGGCAAGCAAAAACCTCAGTTAACTCTCAACATGAAGAAATCACCATGAAATGAATAGTGTCAACCCAGTCAGTCTAGTATTTGTTCATCAACAAGAGTCTACATTTTTTCTCCTGAAATACTTCACTATCTCCGATTCTACTGCTGTAATTTCTAGCATGTGAATGCATGTTCAGTCCAACCACGCTATTAAACATACTGAGATTTTAATCCAAGGTATTAAAAAGAATATGTTTTCCCAGATCAGAGTCAAATGCGTGAGGAGGAGAGCCTATTTCATTTTGAATTGCCTGTTGCCTGCAAATTCTAAATAACAAGAGAACCTTGTCAATGAAAGCCCATGCAAAAAAATCTCATAGCAACTAGATTCCATTGGTATTTTGGGTCTGTGCATTTCAAGAAGTGTAACGTGGTATTGTAAGTTTCTGAGCCACAAACGGGCAAATTAAGAACACAGATATGTTTCAGTGCAATCTTTCAGTTGTAGTAACACCAACACGCAACTCATAGAAGAAACACAATTTACAGACTAAGCAATTTTGTTGGCTATTAAATTGTAACTTTCTCATGACACTAAAGTTATTTTACTCTTGCTAGTGGTTCCTGACTCTAAACCTACTAATGGTATTCGGCATACTACAGGATTTTTAACTTGTTCTTAAAGTTTGAGTTAGGTTACTTATGTTATTCACTGACTGACTTCTGAGGGCAGAAACATTCAATATCAATTCCACAAAACCGGAAACAAGTTTTGAAAACCTTTTTAAGATCCAAGACATTCTAGTGGAAAAAATGTGTAGATAGCTAAGAGAGAGTATTTTAAATGTTTAAAATATTTTTCATGCATGCTTCTTTTAGCATTTAAGCAATTTTTCACATTTTCTCTAGTACTATCTTAATTACGAGAACCAGATTTGGAGCTCCTCCACAAAAAGCCTATGACTATGAAAACACATTTGAGGCAGCATATTTTAACTAGATGAACAAGCCTCAAGTTTTGAGATTTTTTTTCTTATAAAAACGGAAAACAATGTACTATTTCAAGTCAGTTTTTCCTTGGTAATATTACAGATACCTTAAACCATCTGGCTTTTAGTTTTTATTTTTATAATAGCTCTTCTTCATTGTAAACACTTTTGTTCAGACACTTTCCGCTTTTTTCTTTTCTAGTTACTTTTCGTTTCAGCTTTGTAGTAGCTCCATGTAGAATATGTTGTTGTTTTACCTGTTTCAGAACTGAAAATCTGGAAAAAAAACAAACAGCTGGGGAACTGAGTTCTATTCAATATATAAATTTATACGTATTAATAAATTATGATTCTATGTACAGAGTTGTGTATATATATATATATATATAAAAGAACTTTGGGATGAATTTTTAAAATGGTTTCCACACAATGCACAGCTGCTAGGCAGATTTCAGCTAGGTGTGAGACCTGGCTGGCACAAGTAAGGGATGTGATAGTGCAGGGCTGTCTCCAAGAAAGGCCGAATTATTGATTTCTGGAAACCACATGTATAAAGCTACTTCCGCTTGAAGTAGTGTTTGTTCCCAGAGCATCAGACTAGTTTAAAAAGATTATACCCGTTATCCAGAAAAGTTATCTTCAGTTTCTTTTGCCTTAACGTTCTACCCATTTAACATGCTGAACCTGCTCACCAAGGGGCGAGACAAATGCCTTTTGAAGATAAGAAGCAGTTAGATTATTTCAATCTTACTAATCAAATTGCATGCTAACACTAACAACATTGCAAAATAAACAAACACTGGCTAAACACATTTTAATTCTAATGACTTATAGATTCTGAGTCCATGTGCAGCTTTAACTTTAGTCCCAATTATTGCTCACCTGTCTGTTTTGGCCATTAATGACGATGACGATGCAACGAGCACCAACCATCCTGTATCTAATTCTCTACTGAATTTTGATATTTATCATTAGGGGTATGGAAGACTGACAGTGTTATAAACGATATCACCACCACCAAAAAAAAAAAAAAAAAAATCACATCTCCAGTGGACTTTGTAATCATTTCACTCTAAGACACAGACAGGGACTGTACATTTGCGGATGTACCTGTTTGGAAACTGTGGCCATAATTAAAGCTGAAGATCACATTTAAAACAGTTCCCATTAAATAGAAAAATTAGTAAAACAATTCTGAAGTTAAAGAAACCAAAAAAATCTTAAGTTGTGCAATAAGCTGAAGCTATTTACAGAATATTATTTGAAGAACTAATGAGATAGTACAGTGTGTTTCTACAGTGAGGCATTTAACCAAATGCTTCAGAAACGTCTTCCAGTGCTATATTCCTAAAGATTTTTAAAAGTTTAAATTGGTAACGTAATGTCTACTTCAGGCAACGCATCACTCAAATACAAATCCTAGGTTAAGTAATGTAAAATATCATAGTTATACATCGTATTTTCCCCTTGTAAACAGATTGTATAAGAGACATTACTGTGCTGCAGTCAAGGGAAGGAGTACACCTGAGATGTGTTTCATATCAGTATCTGACATGCAAAGGGTACATGAAAATACATGTAGAGAGCTAGACAGGGACACAGGAATAACCAGCTGGTAGATAACAAATAAATCACCTGTTTGCAGAAGAAAAGATGGGCAATAGCAACAAGAAGATAGTACAGCAACGTCCTGGTTTCAGCAAGAAGAAACTATAGAAAATTCAATAGAGAAACAACCTGAACTTTAAATAATTTACTTACTTCTTGGTTGTCTCAGCAGTTTTACGAATAAGTGCCACGGTATAATCTTCATTCATACACATGGTATGTTCACTAATGCCAAAGTGTTCAAGTTTTGGTGTTAAACACTCATAGTCATCCATTTTGAGCATACATTTTGGTGTTTTGGGCAAAATACAGGGGGTATGTGTTTTTAGTGGAGTCTTGAGTTTTGAATTTTCTTGATGTGAATTTGCTGCTTGCTGCCCATTTACTGCACTCCAAGGCCTAGAGAAAGCATATTGTGAAAGACCAAAATCTGAAAGTTGGGGGTTACGCAGCGGGTCTCTGGGCACCGGTGGGTTCTCAGTACAAGTAGGAAGGTGAGGTACATCATTTGCTTTTTCTTCATCAGATTTATTCTGGGCAGACACCTTTGAATCACTGTTAACTTCCTCTTCCTGCTCCTCTGTTGGAGAAAAAACAGAAAACAAAAACAAACCTTTAAAATAATAAAATAAAATTATGTCAGAAATTTCTCTTTTAGGAATTTATGAAGTAAGTTAGGAATCCTCACCCCTCCCCTAATAGTCTTTAAAAAAAAGTTCCTTCTTTCATTTTAAAACGCTGAAACCTGAAGGTAAAACAGATATCATGTCAGGCTAAGCTATATTTATAAACACAGGTCACACACTTATTGAATTATCTATTGTAAAATATTATTTCTAGGAGTAAATGAAACTAAAAGCTTCTTACACAAACATATTTTTAATAGAATTTATCTCTGCATGGAACAGACACAAAGTATTAATCTTGAATACATTAATTTGGTTTTGCTTCATGCTATTTATATTACTTATTTTTTTATTATTTATTGCAAGAGCAGACATTCATTAAAAAACGTACAACAAATGGCAATGAAAACAGATTTTGGCCATTATTTAGACAAAACGCGCAGAAGAAAGGTTACTAAGCAGTAACTAAAAACTCACAAAAGATTATTTTTTTAGGTAACAAGAAGAGTCCACTGCAGAAACAAACAAGGCTGTAACTTGTATGTTTCTGTAGCTCTATAACCTGAAATGCCCCGAAGGATTTGTGAATTTCTGCATGCCATAAGAAGCAGGGGAAAATATTTAAAATAATATGGCAGAAGTATTACCTCTGCATGTGTACTGGGATTACATGTGCAAATACACTTAGTTAAAAGATGCGTCTTAAAAGAAATTAACCTTTTAAATAAATTTACCTCAGTAAAGGCATAGAGAGAAAGGGAAGTAAGCCGCTATAAAATTAGAACCTTTTGCAGTAGCTTTGTAAAATGCTTAATAGTTTAGCTCTGGGTGAATATGGTCCACGACCACAATGGTGTTTTTTGTAGTTACTGGATAACACTCAGGAGAAGGTTCAGGTGCACCTTGCCAAAGGCATCTGGAAGACTGATTGGGTCCTTGATGCAGAAAGGAATGTGTGTGGTACACACCGTGCTATTATTTTAAACTCATTTTGTACAGCTGGATTTTTCACACAGGTGTGCATGCAGTTTCTGACTGGATGAAGCATCTTCAATCCAGTGATCAAACTACTACTACTTCATAGACTATTATGTATCACCTAAACCCTGTATGTGCTTCTCTCATCCCACTTGTGCTACGCAGTGCATTAATTTAAGATTTTTCTCTACGGTGATTTAAGCTAATGAAGTAACCACATATGAATATGAACTAATTTAGATGCATCTACAGCAGTTTCTCAAGCATGAGAAGCTGAAGCAGCAGAGCTCTCCAGGTTATGAGAGTGTGTTTGCTAACACATTTTCTCAGTATAGCTATTAATGAAGAGAAATGCTAACTTAAAAGCAGGTCAGGAGAGCAGACTGTGAGCTTTTGGAGTTTAATTTATTCTTTGGGCACCAATCACAACAGAACCTTTTACCTTCAGGGTATTGTAAAGCAAATAACAGATATACTTGACCTCTTAATTAACAAAAACATACCCTTAGGAAACGAGAAACCTTTTAAGAAAGTTACATTTGTGTTCACACATTTTATTGCAGAAAATATTACCTGTAGAGACTTTGACACGTGGTTTGTAGCCATATTTCTGGAACAGCTCTCTTATTATTCCCAGATCTGCTGCATTTCTTTGCATCAATATTTCACTTGCCTTCATAAAGTCATTAATTTCTTGCCTTTCAGAACGACTCTTGCCAAGACTGGCATTAATATCTTCCTTTAGTGGAGGAGGAAAGGAGAAATGTAACAATATTATTTTTCAAATCACCACTTTTTTTCTTTTTTTTTTTTTAACACATTAAGCATTTTGGGAACAATTAGTGAACTTCAATTCAGATGAGGATAAGCAACATGTTTAGGTCTTTCTTATACCCAAAAACTAGGCTAGAAAACATCAGGAATATACAGAGCATTAAGTGTGAAAAAACATACAAATATTAAATTAAGGTGACAGTTCACGGTATAACAATTACTTCCCAGTAACCCATCCAACAGAAACGTGTTTGTATTCCATTAAAAATAGGAGTAAAGTTACATAACAATCAGTTTCGGACATTAACTTCCACACACAAAGGATGTAGGGCAAAACAGCTGGTAAACAGAGTTTACAGCGTAACTTACCTCCCAGTTACTTGCACACATGTCCATTTCTAAAGCCTATTTTTCTACTTCTATTAAATAAACGAAGAACATTCTCCACAAGTTTAACTGAACAGCTGAAAGTGCAGACTGTTCTGGGAAGACTTCGTTTATTCCAAATGCTAGCCATTGAACAAAAACAGGTATGCCTCTTCCCAAGGGAGCTCCTGAACCCCCATAGCTATGCCCTGGTGTGGCTAGCTACAGCTTCTCCATTCACTTTGCCCCCTGCTGACCCAACTGATGACAGCAACTGCAAACTCATGAACTGAGCTCTAAATCACACGTAATTCTTGGATGCTGCCTTGTATTTCCACAGCCATTATGAGGATTTAGAGGTAAACGAATAAAAATAAGGGTCATTGCTGAATAAGAGTTGCATTGTGGCTTAAGGATCAAAATGAGTCATCAGTTTATGGACACCTCCCCATGTTTTTTCAAGAAGGCAGTGAGTTAAGTCATTACCTTCAGAGTCCTGATTTCACCGTGCAGGTCCTGCAAGACTCTTATTGGAGATTCTTCTTCGTAGTCTTTGATATACATGTTCACATAAAAGGGTTTTGAAATGAAAAAAGCCGGGTTAGTATTTTTTTAGCATGAGTACATTGTACATCAGAATGTAATCTACGTTAGAGACCTATCTTAGAGAAAGAATTGAGACAGAAAATGAAGATAAAACAGTTCATACCGTGTTTATAACTGACTACCTTGCACTGCACGAGACTGCAGTTTGCACAGTACGTTGAATTACGCAGAGAAACCGCACAGGCTTCTATTTTAGAGTTGCAGCTAATATTGTAAAAAATTACCTGTAGCAGACATCACTGCAGTAGGTAGGTCCGTGGAGAGCAAAGCATTATTTTGCTAAATTTTCATCCTTACAGAGCTTGATTTTGAAATAATAATTATAAAATAATCTGGATACCACTAACAAATAGACAAACAAAAAGCTGCTTTCTTCTGCCTTATTTATATGCAGACAGGTCTTAGTATACACTTAAGTAGGCAGCAGTCAAAAGCTGATATTACTTCTTTCACTGGAAATTAAGATTAACGCAAATAAATAGTGCAGAAGAGGACACCTGCTGTGTGACAAGACATAGCAGAGTGATAAATTTAATGAGAGCCTTGAACTATTTGTTCATACAGAGAACAAGCCCTGAAAATGTGTTTTCCTGTCTTGATCTATTAAAAGGGTAAAAGCAAGAACGTGATTCCTGTTTTATCATACAGACTCAAATTTGATTTATGTATGTTGTGTAATAAAAGCTCACCTGCACACCCACAAAAGTGCTCAGAGATGATGGTAGGGAAGGGGGGGGGCAGAGCTAAGCCAATATGCAATGTTGTTTGTGCCCCTGGGAGCGCAGATTTAAGAATGGAAAAAAACAACTATACAACAACAGCTGGGGAGAGGAGTGAGAAGGGAGTGGTGATCTGGGGAGGAATAAGAATGCGAAAATAGGTGGGTGAGAGGATAAAAAGGGCTTGTCGCTTGTAAATGGTTAGGTGCTTGGTACTCTCATCTAGTTGTGCCCTGCCCCTGGTTGCAAAGTCAATTCTGTGTTCTTATTAAGTTCCTTTCTAATGTCTTTGCTGGGTGAGGGCTCTCTATGCTGTGTGCGTATATGGGCGTGAGAGCAGCAGCTGGGTGAGACCACAGGTGGGAGTGCCAGGGTGTCCATGGTGCAGCTCCTGGGGTGAGTGCCTGGGATGAAGCTCGGGCTGGACCAGCCGGTAAGGGACTGAAGTCAGCAGAGGGGTGAGTGGGTCCCTGAGGGGCATGAGAGCACCTGTGCGTCCCTAGTGGGCAGAAGCTGGTCAGCCATCAGTGCCTGGGCAACGTCAGACAGCCGTGTGTGTGTGATTGCTGTCCCCCTGCACCCATGGGTCCCCCGTGGAGCAGATCTCCACGCTGCAGCCCCCCCATGGGTGGAGGAGCCCCCGCAGGAGCAGGCCCCGGGCCGGAGCTGCAGCCCGCGGAGAGGAGCCCACGCAGGAGCAGGGGGTCTGGGGGGAGCTGCCCCCACCCGTGGGGGACCCGTGCTGGAGCAGTTTGCTCCTGGGGGATGGACCCCGTGGGACGGAGCCGTGTGGGAGCAGTTCCTGAAGAGCTGCAGCCTGTGGGCAGCCCCCGCAGGCTCAGTTCGGGAAGGACGGCATCCATGGGAGGGACCCCACGGGGAGCAGGGGCAGAGAGGGACCCTGAGGGAGCGGCGGGGACGAAGCGCCAGGCACTGACCGCAGCCCCCATTGCCCTGCGCCGCTCTCATCCCGCCTCACGCACTCACCCTCACCCTCATCCTCCCGGCGCAGAGCCCGCTCCAGCTGCCTCGCCTCCCTCTCCAGCGTGAGCGCCAGGGCGCGCAGCTTGCCGAAGAACTCCCCGGACACGCTCGTGTTTCGCTGAGAGGAGCCGGGGGGCGCCATGGCCGCTGACCCGTTCCAGCCGTTACCGGCCGCTGCCTTCAAACCCCCGCCCGCGCGCGCCATTGGCGCCGCCAGGCCCCGCCCGGCCGCCGCCAGCTCTCGCGAGCCGCGCCCCGCAGCGCCGCCATCTTGTGGGGGCCGCCGGGCCGCGGCCGGGGCCGGGGCCGTGCCCGAGGGGTGAGCGGGGAGCGGGGAGCGGGGCCGGGGCTCTCCTCAGGCGGCCCGGGGTGACCCCACGGCGGGGTTGGGCACAGCCAGGGCTAACGAGGAGCGTGCGTGTCGCGGCTGGGCTTGGCTTGGGCTTTTCTGCCTCTGTCCCACCCCGCGGGTGAGGTCTGAAGCGGTGTTTGGGCGCTGAGTTTCTGCTGGTTGGTGTAACGCAGGGCTTTGGCTTTATCTGCAGAGTTGGTTTTCCCCAGCTCCAAAACAAGGGTATTGTCTTAGTAAGTTTATGGAGAGGCCATGTGATAATGCTGAGGAACGTACGGCATAACGAACGTATTACGTGATAAAAAGGGAGATCCGGAAGATGGACCTGGACATTCGCTATTTTAACAGTGCAGATATCTGCTTGTGGCGTTAAGGGATGAAGTCAATCCTTTCTTTAATCCTTTCTTTAACGGTATTTGGCTGTGGTGTTTGTTTGTTTTTCAGGAATAATTTACAGAGGAAATTATGTTAAATATCAAAGATTTAACATCCTAATAGTACCTCTATTCCTTACGGATAACTGAATAAACTCTCCAGTTAAATAAAAAAAAAAAAATCACTTTTCCTTTTCTGATCTTGTTTCCAGCATATCTGTCATTGTACTGTCTACTGTACGTAGTGGCTGTTTGCATGTACAGGGATCTGAATTGTAATTTTTTTTTTTAACATCTAGCTAAAAGGCAGTGTAATAAATACGTGTATGTTTGTCATTTTTCTTGTTAACTTTATTTTTGTCCCTAAGGTAATGGGCGTTTCATGTTTGTTGTTTGTATTTCAAGGTACCATGTTTTTAACAACAGTATTGCTCCGGAAGAGAATTCCTGGAAAACAATGGATTGGAAAATACAGGCAACCAAGAGTGGTCACCCTTTCGATGAAGCAGGCAATGATCCGAAGGTTGGAAACTGAAGCAGAGAATGAGTACTGGCTGAGTCGACCTTACCTGACACAGGAACAAGAGTACAATCATAACAAAGAAGGGAGACGTGCAAAATGGGAAGCTCTCAAAAGCTCCTTGACATCTAAGTTCCCTGAGCATAGATATATGAGCGATCACTTGAACCACTTGAATGTCTCAAAGAAATGGACATCTTGAATAACAGGCTGTACTTGTATGTGGCAGCTGTTGTGCACTGCCACGAAATATGCTGTTGTACCTGTTATGGTAACTTTGTAATACAGTGTAATATGGGCAGATAAGTGACAATTTGGTACGGTGTACAAAAATCTTACATTAAAAGTAATCATACAGAACAGTATTTTGTTTTCTTATTGTTCTTTGTAGAAGAATATAGTCCTTTCTGTGGCTTCAGGGCTTTTGCAAAAAACAGCAAGTTACCAACTGGAGCAGTGACTTAAACTCTCTCTGTAGCCTCACTTTTTTGAAAGCTAGAACACACAGGCTGTGTCAAAGGATTATTTGCTTGTACAGACCAGATGGCTGCTACTGGTCTCTCTCCCTTCTGAAGGGCAACTTCTGTATAATACCATACTTGAGACACAACTGAATCTACTTAATGAACTATCTCCCATCAGGCATGTGAGGATCAAGATGAACCAGAGTTAGGAAGTTAGAGGTAGATGAAGCTGCAGCTAATAGAAGACTATAAAGTGGGCCATTTTTAAAACTTTCTGGAAAGAATGTGGTTGGACTTGATGGTCTTAGAGGTCTTTTCCAACCTAAATGATTCTATAATTCCATGATTCTAATTGTTGAATTTAAATAGCAGTATTATCATTATGGCACTGTCAGATTAAGTCTTAATTACCCTCACTTAGAAAACTATTCTGATCTGATTCTGATGAACTGCTGTTGATCAGCAACCTGATTTCTACATACTGTTTCGTGTCCTGAAGGAATATTATCAGTCACAAGCTAAGTTTTCTTTATTTTTCCTGTCAAAACCAAGTGACCTGGAACATGTGTCAGGAGTGAGTGTAATCTTAGGTTGTTGCAGCTAGAGTGTAAAAGTCATTTCCATCACCAGTTACAGGTATGTTCCCAGATACGTGGCAGTTCTTGCTGATCTAATACACACATGCCATTTTCAGATTATTTCACATAGTTTTATTAAGTCAATGTTGCATTCACTGATGTGTCAAATACATTAATATTTTATCACTTTTGAAAATAGGCCTAAAATAGTACAACTTTGTATTTAAACATGAATTACATTTCAGAGAAGGATGAACAGGTTCAACACTGATGTGTTCAAAGTCTCAAATGTGCTTTCTAATGGTTATAAACGGCTTGAGATAACATATGGAAAAATATACATATGGGCAAATTGCACAATGCAATTAAAAGATGAAGGAACTTCCAGGCAAAGTAATGTGATCTTGTATGTAATTCATTATAAAAGCCCATTTTAAAAAGTTACTTCAAGTATTAAACTATAAATGGCAACATGTTTGTTTTCTCTGTGCATAGGACTAGTCCTATCTGCAACATACAAAAAAATATAATAACTGTGTCATTACATGTATCTTACATTTAACCTGAAACTTAAATACAATTCATTACAGGTTTAGGCAGCACAATTAAAAATACCTGTGGAAGTAGAACAGCGAGGACATTGTCATTAGTGCAACTGTTGATAACCCTTGCTGGCAAATACAAAAGGAAGTGCAGTGAGAACCCAGGGGTGTTTAATTCAGGTAAGTTTAAAAAGAGGGTGAGGGGACAGGCTGAACGCTTTAACAACAACAGGACTAGTGCTTCTTTCTTTCTGTGATGTCTTTTATGGTCTTAAATACTTGCAGTTCAGAAAGATTTAAGTTTCTCACAACAAAGCTGACAGCAACAGGTTAGGGGACAGGAGAAATGAGAGAGAAACACGCTAAGCATTTAATTTGTCAGCTAAATAATGTAAACAGAAGGGAATCCGCATGTCACCATTAACACTTTGGTGCCAATAAAAGTGGATACTTCATCCCCAACGCATGTGCTTGACTGCTAAGCATGTGCTCTCTATTTCTTGTGGCAGGGCAAGGGGAAGGAAAGGTGGGGATACTCCCAAAAAACAACAAAAGCAGTTTTGTAAACATCAGACTTAGCAATGTAATGGAAACAAGGTTCAAGTAATTGCTGCAAAACAAAACAGCCAAACACCAGTTTAAATCAGCATTAGCACTAACTACAACTTGCAGTTTCATTACATTTTGTGACAGTTATGTAATTAAGAAAAATGCATATAAAAACTGTCTATATATACAAAATAAATTGATAGAAATGAGTGTAGTAAATGTGTTCAGTATTATAATAACATTATATGCAGCTGCTCTCTTTGGTGCCATTTAGGGAGAGAAGATCCTCTTATGTTGCATACCCAGCTATTTCATTTAATTTGTTTGATGTACTATGAAAAATGTATTCTTGATCTGCATTTACACTTAAAGTAGCTCCTTGGAACCTCTTTAAATATATACCTGAATCCCTCAATTACACATGACTTTAGCCAGCATCCTCAAAGAACACATACCATGAAGCTCAAAGGATTTATTTTTTTTTTAAATAAATATGATCAGTCTGTGCTCCAGATCTAGGCAGATCTGTTTTGTTAGAGTCGATGCTTCTCTTGGTACATCTGCCACAGACATTAATCCTGCTACAAATCCTGCCTTTTTTTTTTCCTCCTCATGGGGCTCTGGTGAGCTACAACTGGACGAACTTCAAACTACAGCATGAGCGGATACTGAACAGCACTGAACTTTATGAAAACTTCCAAAACTCTCCAAAATTATTTACAAAGATAGAAAAGCAACAAGATCAAATGAGGGAAGAAACTACCTGAAAAACGTAGGCATTTAACACTCTAGAAAACACACCTGGTTTCTAGATAGCATACCAAAAGAAGCTTGGTACTTCTGCATTACATGTTCAAAGGGTAGGTTTAACAAAAACGTTACCACGATTTCTACTCAAATCACTAAAAATAGAAATGTCAGGAGTCCTTCTAAAATAAACCTCTGAATATTTGAAGTTTGGAAGTGGAAGTTTTCAATCAAACATTTATGGTACATCTAACCTGTCAGTTATTAGAGAAACCGATACATGGTCCTGCCCTCTTCCCATCATATGCCTTTGGTAGGAACAGCAATTATGTGCATCTTTACAATCTGTAAATAAACCAATTGTCTGGGGAAAAAAATAATAGCTGAGGTTTCTAAAATTATTTTGAGGGACCTGAAAGCTTAAGTGCTGTTATTTTTAGCGATGAACGTAAGTTATTTCTAGGACTTGCTGACATGTAGCATAGAACCAGCATGTACAACACAACCCAGCACCCTACAACCGTTTTTGTTCTTAGGATCCATCTTCCCTTCCCACCTCCTCTCCTGGAAGTGTGCAGCAGCTCAGTGCATGGATGTGAGCCAAAAAGCCCCATTTTGTGGTGAGCTCCTACAGACCCCTTCCTCTGCTAGCAGCGACACGCGTGTCTGCTGGCAACTCAGCAGCCCAGCAGCTTTTTGTTCTTTACACCAAAGTTGGTTTTAGTTCCTGGCTTGCTCCTTCTTTTCGCCTGTCAGCATTCTGTGCTGCTCAGATACAGCACTGAGTGCCCTTGCTTGTGGCTAGGGAGCTGGCAGGACAGGAACTCAAAGACACAAGTGAAGCCACTGTCTTACCTTAGCATTGCCTCCTCCCTGGCCAGTGCCTGCAAGGAAAACCTGGTGTTCACCATCCCCCTCACTGGGGAACCCTAAAAACAGTTCACCAATATAATTTGGTATTAAAAAAAATGAGGGGGGGGGGAAGGGTGTGCATTTGGAAAGATCACATTTGAACCATTTTACTACATTTTATGTTTTTCAAGTGACTTCTCAGTAACATCTGCTTTTCCACCAACAGTAAGTCTGGCCTCCAGAGTATCCCAAGCACATTGCTGTCCTACTTTTGTCATTGGAAACGTGAGAGAAATCTGGGACAAAATGTATTTTGTATTCGCATCAAGATGTCAGAACCATCAGCTCTTGAAGAAACGCCACCAAAATATGAACCAATTTGCTACAGAACACACATGGATTTAGCCCAGCCTGCTTACCTGCATTTTTTTTTTCCCTGTAGATTAACTACCCTGGCTGAAGAAATCAAACAAGTTATATAGATGTTAGCCTACAGTATACATGCATTCATATGAATACATATGGAGCACTTTGGGGGGCTGGGAGAGGACAGTGGCTATACTGCTGGATCTGTGAGGTTTACCACATCAGAGAGATTTTGCTTCTAATCAGAGAGATTTTTGCTTCTAATTCTGCTAGGGAATGACTATGCATGTATTTATCTCTGCTGTAATACACTGATCCAGTAGAAGAGATTATATCCAGGGCCCTCAATTACAATTCCACCAGTGTTTGGGGCTGCACATTTTGGTATTTAGAGCGAGCAATTTGAGCTCACTGTCTTTCGTCTCTGTTCTCTTCCCAAGAAATTCTGCTGATGCATTCTCTCTTTGTGAGCTCAACATGTCAGTATTGCTGAAAGCTGATATTCAGATGAGCACTTTGCACTTGACACTTGAGGAAAAAAATAGCTAAATCTTCCAGATTAATGCATAGCAAACGTTTTTTGAGTTTGAAAATTAGCAAATGCAAAATTTATCATACAAAGTTTGAAGACACATTTTGCAACATCTAAACATAACATGCCAAGTTTGGACCATTACTTCTGTGTCAACAATACTCCACAGTGACCAAAACATGCCCATAGATTCTTGAAGTGTTCTTGTTCCAGAAGAGTAACATTTAAGAAAATTTATACTTTCCAAAGACGAAGAAAACATTTGTTTAAGCCTTACAGTATAGTTGATACCCTTGTATTTCCATCATGAACATACTGGACTTAAGTAGCAACCAGTCTGGCAGAGAAACCAAACAGGTTCCTTTTGTCCACATCATCACTCCAGCTACCACCTTCAGTTTGTATCAAAACAGTTTACATTATCTGTCATCAGCATCGGCTGAACATCAGAAAAGCTTCAGACAGTACAACTATTTTTCACGTTTGTCAGGTGCAAAACACCAATAACACACAAAGATGAAGTAAGTAGCTGTCTTCTCTACAGAGGAGCAAGAGAAAATGAACAAAATCATGTCCTTTGCTGTTGGTCTTGAGCTTACGATGGACTTTATTCCTCACACAGGAAAGACATTTTGCCGTTTGTGAACAGGGTACATCATTACACAAAGCACTCATCTTTAGCAATTCAGTATCGCTTAAAATAGACTTGGAGGTGGCAGACTAAAGCACACAAAGTTTTGGTGTGGTAACACAAGTGCTAATGCTAATTTTCTCATAACTACTTGAAATTTGTTTAAATGGTACTTTAGAACCAATAAAAACTTGTGCCTTCATTAAAAAGATAAAACAAAAGTATAAAACAGTATTTATAAACCATCAAGAGTCCCATATAAAAAGCAGTACTCTTCCAGTTCCATTTGCTAACAACACACAACTGCACTAACCCTTTTCTCAGGGGTACTTTGCCATTTTGTTACTGCCTCATAGGGAACACTGTGGACATTAACAGAAAATGTAACAGTTCGTTCATTTCTTCTTGGGTTGGCTTTTCTTTGTGTGCTGAGAGGCAATTGTTGAAAAGTAATAATCCATGTACTTGCAGCTAAAAGACAGTTCACTTTGAGCTATGCTCTTGATATGGTTAAATAAATCAAGTTAAAAAGATGAGGGGGCTCAATTCTATAGCAAAAAAGCAACACCAAGTAAAAGGCTTTTGCTTTGTTGGCATTGCCTTGTTCCATAGCACAGCCAGTGGAAGGAATCCTCAGTCCTGACATACTTGGAGAGCTACAACCATTATCACCCAGTCCCTTCCTTTCAATAAAACCCGGTGTTTGTGCTATAGACAGTTGCACTTTAGACTCATCAGCCACACTCTATGTCAATCCCCCCAATCCAATCCCTCCCCCTCTTATTTTTATTTTTTTTCTTCTTTCTTTCTGTTCTCTGCAGAACCTGCTATGGAAGTGGCTTCTGCAGTGCCTAAGGTGTAAAGTTTGCCTGTGAGGAGGTAGGAGTCCTTGCAGATCTACCCCCACCACCGCAGCATAACAGAAATGCATAGTTCCCACTCTGGACCTTGTGCATCCAAGCAGGGCACTTCAGGATTTGGCCCTTTGGTAGCAGTATATATATAATTCAGTGCTGCATAAATGCACGTTAAGAATCTTAAGGCATGTCTTTACTTCCCTGCTCTGCAATAGTGCTTACAAGAATCCATTGGACTGTGCAGAAACTTGAATTTCTTGTCTCTTCCTAAAATGTTCGTGTTCCATTTTTTTACTGATCAACTTCTTCCAAACAAAATTAAGTAATATTCAAGCACAAAATGTGTTGCAGAAACCTAACAAAACAAAACAAAAACTCATTAGCGGAATTGCACCATTAGCTTTGAAAAAAACACACAAATCATACTGCATTACAGGAGTATCTAGATAACACAGGTATTTTACTGCCTCCTGACTGAGACTGCGGCTAAGATAACTTCAACTCATGATTAGCCTTCTGGGAGGTGTTTTTTTCTTTTTTTTTTTTCTCCTTCTTCTTTTAAACCTCTTATGTTTTATAAGATTATCTCCACTAAGAACGTCAAATCCATCACCATTGACCTGTGACTAAAGTCTCTTGGATGTCTGGTTGGCAAGAATTGCTCATTCATTTTTAATTAAATTGACACATCTGGAGACACAAATTATACAATTTGTGTCTAGGTGAGTCTGGGGACTGCTGGCTGGAAGATTTGTCTTCTTTTCTGTACAATGATGTGGGAATTATACTGAACTCAAGCCATAAATTCAATTGCTTCTACTGCATGCCACAGGCATAAAAATGAAAAAATGAAAAATACAGCTATCAGTTTGCTACAAGGCATAGCAAAGCGCATGGAATGGATATTTTGGATCTCACAGCTATTGCATGGCTGCTTCCAATTGTAGGGGACTGGAATTAACAAGCTAGGCGATCAGAAACCAATCAGATCCAACTAGACTCAGAACAGCTGAAACCCTGTGGTACTGAGTGAAGTATTCCTTGAGATAACACGTACCAAAACGCTTTGTGTTGGGTGTGACTGTGACTCATTTAATTATACAACTTTTAAGTCTATGCAGCTTGGGGAAGTGAAATACACTGCACACCATCTTCCTTCATTACATTTGTCTGACTTTAGGATGAGAGGGAGCATGGAAAGGGAAGTCACACCAAACTATTACCAGTTAATAATCTGGTCTAAGCTGTCAGTCATGCTCCCTCTCTAGGTCAGTGGACAGAGGGATTAAGTACATTCTATAATACCCTGTCAAAGACTGCTGGCATGAACTGATCTCAGAAAGTATCTATTCTACTTTTCATAGAAAGGAAAGGACTGAATAAACTGTTTAGATCAGATTATATTTTATATAGCTAGAGGCTGAAAGGAATCCCTTACTAAGGGACTCATTTGAACATTTATACGAAGTGTCAAGAAAAGTACTACTAACTAATTTTAGTTATCCCTCGTGAAGACTTTTTAGATAGACTATTTCTTAATTAAAAAAAAAAGAAAAAGAAAAAAGATGATCCTAAAATTTAAGCTTTAAAAACTTAAAGACTGTTTTCTCTTCAAAGAAAATGGCACTTCCTTGTAAGTTCCCTTTGTTTCCAGCTTTTGCTGCACTTCTGTGTCATGGGTCACAAAGAGGCAATACAGATTTCCTCATGCAGGCCCTTCTACAACTCTTTAAAAGAAACAAAGGGAGGTGGAGGATAACAACTTAGCCCTCAGCATCTATGGTTGCTAGCTGTCCAAATCAGATCTGTTCCTCTTCTAGAAATAAAAATTTAATAGGAGTTTATAAACTCACTGCAGCATGAAGTCAACATAAAAAAGAGAAATTGAATTCAGTCACTGGAAATACACCAAGGCAAGCAGCAGCATTTGCTACATTTCCCTAGTGCAAAGTGTGCAGTGTGCACAGAAGCTCTTACACAAAAGAAAATTACTGTTAACGTGTCGATGTGTCACAAGTGACACAAAGCAGCCCAGATGTAGACACCTATAGTTACCGACACCTTCATTCCTTGTGCACGCACTTTCTTGAAGTACAAGAGCAGAGCATGGTAAACCAATATACAAAAACAATATAGTTAAGGGGCTATTACTTGAGAGAGTATCAAGACTTCCATATTGAAATTGCCTGTTTAACAGATGAGATTCTTTTCTGTGGTCGGGTAACAAATGCAGCATTACACACTTCAATGTAAATGACAGGATTAGGCCAACTCATCTTAGATCTAGCCAACTAATGTTTCCTACAGTACAGCATTACTCCCATTCTCGTCTTCTGGAGAGCCATTCTGAGCTTTATGCAGACTTTCCTATGACTCATCCAACATCAGAGGACTTCTCTGCACTCCATGACTAGTGACTTTTAACCTCAAGATGTCTATTTTAGTTTACTCACATGTATAACGAAATAGCAATCAATGATGTTAGTCTTACCTGTTTCTCATTGAGATGGTTGGTTAGTAATAAGCTGAGATCAGCTTTCCAATGAAACTATAAGATGCTTTTTTGTACCTAAAATATGAGAAAATCTCAATTATGTGTTTTTTTGTTGTTTTTTTTTGTTTGTTTTGTTTTTCAGATTTGCACAGCAAGTACCAAAGACTCCAAACCAGAAACCATGCTTATCGTGTTGTACGTTGTACCTATTTCAGATAAATATTTTCCTCCCCCCTAACAAATATAATCAATCCAAAATGTCTCAGAAGAGGGAGCTAGAAAGCCAGAGACACAAGTTAACCTCAACTTATAAACATGCCGACTGGATTATATGTAACATGTTTTCCTCTATTTGACTCCAACCAATTCCTAAGGACTTCTTAGGCTTAAAAAAGAACAAACCAAACCAAACCAAAAAAAAAACACCCACAAAACAAAACAAACACAATAAACCAAACACCCCACCCACCATGAACAAAATGACAGAGTAATCAGAAATGTTATGGTGCAGTCTACCTGATTTAACATTTTCCTCTTCAGGGCCACTTTCTACCCATTGACCGTCACTGGCTAGCAATCGATTTTGTGATTCACTGAGTGGTCGAGGATGAAAGGGCTGACTGGCTCCAGAGCTGAAAAGCAAGCAAAGTCAACAGGAATTCTGTAATTGCAAGAGTTGCTTATTTCAGACGTTTCTAGATTGATAGGCAAGAAATGGCATGCTGACAACAATGTTACTGCCACACAGTTACAAAGAAAACCTAACCAGCACTATCTGGAAGAACAACTTGATGTTGTATTCCATGACTAAAAGCTAGGGTGTGCTGCTGAACATCTTAATGCAAAAGGCTACTCTGCTGTTTGCACAAGGGTACTGCTCTTGTGTAAATTCCACAGCTTGCGTGGTACTGGAAGCAACTTCTCAGTCTTGCCTTTGCACCCCTTGCTGCCTGATAACTCATGTGGCTGCTGTTGACAACAACCTTCAGCCATTCACCAATCACAGAAGCCTTCCAAAATTACGTAAACGTCCTCAGAAGTTTCATGTACTCATGTGTCCTTGAATCTGAAGCAAGCTTCCTGAAAATACAAGCCATGCAAATTTGGAGGTTTAAAATGTAACAACCTAGCAGAACTCCACTGCTCCAACCCAGCAATAGCCATATTATTTGCCTCTCATGCAAACTGTGACTCAGCATCCCTTGCTTAGGCATGCTGGAGGAAGTGAAATGCAAGTGGTATTTACCCATTATTTCATTCAAAAAACATATCTTAATAATGCTCCATGGAAAAAAATACTTCATTCTTCCCTAGGACTTTTTTTCTTCTTGTTAAAAGAGCCTGTAAAGTCTTTTACTTTCACTACTGTTCTGTTTCCTTAGAGCCACATCCTCTTAGAAGTCTAAAACCAGAAATAGCCCTTCTGTATCAAGCAACATCACATTTATTAGATTTGATTTACCCTATCCTTCTCTGAAGGCTTACAAATTCACTTTGAACCTGATAATAAGATTAAAAATTAAAAAAAAATTTTTTTTGAAACATTTTTTCTTAAACAGATGAATTATGGCACAGTACAACTTAAGTGCAATAGTTACCTTTTGGCAGGTTCATTTTGGCTTGAGACAGTTAGTTGCTCTGGATCCATAATCACCAAACGAGTTGGAAAATTACACCCATCGCCCAAACTAAACCAGAAACAAAGATTCAAATCACTGTTTGCAGTTGACAGGCTGGAATCAATTATTAAGTGCAATGTTGAACTCCAAACTTGAGCAAGGCATTCCTACCACTAAACCCCATAACCAGTTAATTAAGCTTTGGAGCTCAAACAATTCCCACCCTACCGCTCAGTGTGGGCTGCTGAGCACAGCACTTGCCTACATATTTCAGAAACAACATCGTGTTTCTCTAGAACGTAGCCCTGGCTTCTCCCAAACCACTGGGCACAGGTAGTCAGACTATCCAGTGTTTATAATCCCAGAAGCACAAACAATATTCTGGTGGTCATCCTTTTTTCTTCCTCCCATCACTGAGATCAGCTAAGCCTTCTTTTGAAGCAAATTCAGTCATTCAGGGAAAATACCCATCTGTAATATATCTTCCACCATTTTTTTTTTTTTAAAACCACATGAAAAGTCATGTCAATTGAGCAAACGGCTCAGGCAACTTTAGATCTTGTTATTACCCCTGCTGTTTTTTTTCCAGACCTCAGTTTGGCAAAAAGCTTCACCTACATTTCAAGCTGATACACAAGCCTCCAAAAGCAGTGCTGAAAAATGGCACCTACTTTGTTCTGCTGATTTTCTGGAGTGGTTGGAGTGAGCAACAGGTCGGTCTTACTTTACTGAGCTTCTCAGACATTCGCCTGCAACTTCCTAACACCAGTTCAGATCAAGTTTTAAAACTGCAATTTTCCAACATATCAACATTTTTTTTCTCCTGCTGCTTATTTACATTCACTTCCTCAGAAGGCTTTTAATGAAAATGTCATGTACAGCAAAAGAAAAGCTGTCAAGTTTGTTGGGAATAAGAGGGGGTGTTTTTAAAACTAATGTTGTTTCAGTGCAGCTCAAATTCAAAGAGCATTTGTATCTCCCCTGTACCATTGATTTCTGCTTTGTAACCAGGCACTAACAGTACCAACCAAAAGGCGTAGAATTTTTGAAATACAATTCATAAATCTTTCCAAACTTCTGTATTTAGAAGGCCCTTGTAAAGGAGGCTCTCATTGCTAAATGAAAACCCTGTGCAGAGTCTTCCTAGTTTTCTCCTCCAGATTTTCCTCATGCCAATCACATAAGATTTCCAAATCAGCTTTCCAATTGTGCTTCATTTTTTTCAGAGAAAGGGAAGCAAGATGCAAATTAATCAATCAATTTATTCCCTAATTCATTTCAAGTCAGACCACACACCTGGTAAAAATAGGGAGCAGCCAATACTTCTTTTCATCTCCAAAAACCTCCCTTAGATTTTTGCCATATCCAAGCGAAAAGCCGTTTTTATCAGGTCCATTTCGAAACATGGGTGCACGGAATGTTTCTGGAAAAGAAAAACATGCAACTTTAGAGCAATAAGCAGTCAGAAAAAAAAAAAAAAACACACAAAAAAACAGACTCAGACTTCTCTACTGTCAGAGTCTCAGGAAAGCTAAGACTATCTTGATATGTATTATGGGGGAAAAATGATTGTCACCTGAAGTAATAAAAAAGCATTAAAAAATCTAAGCATTAAAGTTCTCGTAAGATCAGTCATCTTTCTCTCTTTACATTTAACTTAAGGTCTGAGGCAAAGCAAATTACCATCAGCATGCTGAAGATAACACATCCTTACTTCACTGACGGCTCTCTCTCTTTGGCCTGTGCATGTCTGTGAGCAGACGATCTCTTCTGCACAAATTAGCAATTTACCATTGGGCATTACTGTACCTAAATTCATACAGGACAGGTTTTTCCCACTCTGCCCAGGGCTGAAGCCAAACTAAGAGCATACCACAGTATCAGAGAAAGATGAGATCTATTACATCAGAGAAACAGACACCATGAGGTACAACAAACCACCTAAACTTGACCAACCTACTATTTACCTAGTCAGACAGGTTACACATTTGGCCAAGAACCAAGGGGACTCATTCCTCTCTCCATACCAACACCTTGTCTTTTCACAATCATGAACCAGAAAGTAAATATTGATTGTGCAGTCAATGACCAACAATGACTTTTGGGCAAGGAATGTGCTAATTTTGTTTTCAAAGCTAAGAGAGATACTGTGAATGTTCCTTAGCTGTAGATACATAGAAGGAAAATGACTTGGCCCTCCTGTCAAGCAGCTAAAAAACTCCTTTTTGTCCACTGAAAAATTCTAGCAAGCAGGAAGTAGTATCTCTTTCCATTAACTCATTTACTTTTGGGGACTGAAATTTAACTTCCAACAAGAAGTAGAACACTTTGACTTTAGTTGTGGCAATAACCACCAGAGCCCTTAAAAACAAAAAAACAAACAAACAAAAAAACACTTTAAAAATGCTTCAGCAGGAACTTAGATACTTTAACTAATGCAAGTAACTTCCTTACACCAATCAATGACATTTAGAATGTTTAGGCACAGAAATTACCTGCAATCCGTACTCTTTTATTACTTCAGAAACATGCATCAGTGTTTCCATTTTTCTTGCAGTGCTTTTAAAAGTCACTTCCTAATACCAAGGTCCACCTTCTCTCACAGGATTTTAAGAATATTCTTTCAGATTTGGAGCAAAATTTTATTATTTGGAGCAAAATATTATTATATTCATACACAGGACAACCCTCACCTCAGATGGGGCCACCGAGCTACTCCAAGTATTGTAACAACAGGGTAACCAGCAAATAGCAATTCTGTTAGATTACTTGACACTATATAAAAACCACAACAAAAATACGCCTCATTAGTCTCAAAATACATATAAAACCAAAAATTTGACATTCATCATGAATCTCCACACTTATCTCCAGCAGAGTATCTACTACACTAGGAAACACAAGACAAGGTTTGACCTTTTTTGCTTTCACCAAGAATTCTTCTTGCTGTACAGAATTTTAAAGTGAAAGCTTATCCTCCCGTTATCAGCAACTTGTTTTTCTGGACAAGGAACAGTTCTGTACTCCAATTAACTGACCTATTGTTGATCTGTTTTTGCCAACTAGCCAGCAGTGGTAGCTGAAGAGCGACAGTATGCTGATGAAGAACATGGCTGCCACAAAGAAAAGGAATAGTACGTGGAATTTTGCATGGGTATCTGGCAATTCATTCTGGGGAGAAAGAAAGAAAGAGATTAACATGTTAACATTTCTTCAGCAGTTAATGCAATATTATCACCAAACATTTTCTGCTACCCCCAGTCTGCTATAGGTCTTTCACCCCATTTTTCACAAAGAAAAGCAGCACAAGCAGGGCCTTCCTTTCATGTCACGTTAAATCAGTGTGTATATAACAGCATTTGAAGGCTGATGGGTACCCCTTCCGTCTGTCTTTAGTTACGTGAGTGCATGTGTTCATTTGTCTGCTAGTTCTGTATATAACCAGGTTAGTTTCCTTAAATGCACAGCAAGGGGCAAGTGAAAAAAAAAATCCTTTACTAAAAAATGTTCACTGTGCAGCCACAGCCAAAGAAACACTGAAAACACATCCAAAATTGCTATTCTTCAAGAGAAGAAGATACAACGAAAACTTCCAAACCCTTTCCTGGCAACTTAGTAATACTGAAACTACCTCTGAACTGGTGAAAGGAATGTGTATGGGAAGTGGCTCAGTTATATTGTGTTTCCAAGGCTGAACAACTCCTAGACGAGATCAGTTTCCGGGGACTGCACTTTAATTTTTGATAACCTCTCAGGTTTAAGGTTTAAGAAACAACCAGCATGTACCTAGCAGAACAAATTTGCCGTCTCTGACAAGGCAGAAGTTATTCACCAGAATATCTATGTAAAAAACAACAGTTTCAGTCCAACCACCAAAAAATAACCTCCCACCCACAGGCGATAGTCAATTCCACCCCCAGCCCCAACCATATTTAGGCTTGCACTTTGAAGAGGCCAATAGGATTTGTAACAATACTATTCTAGTTCTATATCCTCAAAATCACAGTACTTTTAAGCAGCTGACCTTTAGCAGCACTATGAAAGCAGAGATGCTATTTTTATTCAGCAGTTTAGTTAGCATTATTGCCATTACTTTTTCCATTAGCTCATTCAGCATACACACTTATCCGAGGCTTATTTTTTTAGACTATCTAGAAGACATTTCGATTAAGATCAAGTGCATACAAGTATATCTACATCCACATACACTGCCTATATTCGTAAGCAAAACAGATAACAGATTTTCTCCCTTTCAATCTATTTACACCATAGTTTGGTGTAAATAGCTACTATGAAGGATTGGATTAGGAAAACTACAGTAGGAACATTTTTAAGTAATTATATCAATATCGAATTTTACCTTTGGACAATTCTCTGCAGCTTTCCTGCGGCAAAGCTTTGCGCAAACAAAGACAATTTATTAAACACTAATATTATGTTAAGACCAAGTGTTTGAAAACAGCACGAGCTTTGTTAAGAAAAATGGTTGGTGTGCACACGTGCCCTTGGACGTGCCAAGTTCCAACGCCCATCAGCAGCCTGAGCCCCCGTTCTCCAAGAGAATGGAGGACTGAGTACACAAGAGCACATGACTAACTCCCAAGGCGTGTGATTTTCTTCTGAAGTCCTGCTGTTCAGATTGGGGCTGGATCACTTTCAAGTGGTTTCTTTAGCCTGAGCAGCGTGACTGCACTGGGTGCCTTCTTTACTAGCTTCCTCCCCGAGTAAGGTTTATGGTGACACTGTCTACGATGACACCATTCATACAGCTCTATAAAGCTAACAATACTCCAGAGAATAAGAATAAACCATAAAGCAATAGTTTATAAATAAGTAATCTGACTTCAGAACATAACTATTACCATTAAATGTAGGTTCAGTCAAAAGCACAAAAAATAAGATACCATTCCTTCCATGACTTTGTTTAAAAAAAAGCAAAGCAACCAAAAACCATCAACAGCAAGATGTAACACATCAATACTGTCTTTTCTTCCCAGTGTCCTTCAATACTGAAAATCGTGAGATATTTTCAGTGTAACATCTGAAATTCACCTAGTACTTCAGAAAAGAAAGAAACAGGAAGGCTGAGTTTAAGTTAGACTTTAAATTCCAAATTTTAAAGAATGTTATTAACCACCTTAGCCAAGATGCTAGCACTTCACAAATCTGTCCTACGTAAGCTGTATGGCTTTTCAGTAAGACTGCTCTGTGCAGAAAGCCTAGGGAGAGCCAAAGCTTTTACCCTGGAGTCTGGCATGTATTAACAGCATTTTCAAAAGTGCTGGCTACCCTCTGATCATGCCAGAGTAAGAAAATGATAGAGTCCAGCTGTTTGAACTGCCATCTAAATTCAGCTTATCTACTGCCTTTATTTATTTATTTATTGGCTGTAGTTTTGCTTAGACAATTTGTGCAACAGTCCCTCTCTTCACTGCTGGAGGGAAACAAAGTGTTTTGCAATCCCCTGAAATGAAGGCTAGCAAAAGACATACTTTAACTTCTTCTTACTCCTAAGCTTAGTGTTAAAACTGTGATTCCTCTTCCTACCTCTGAGCACATTGTGGTTTTCCTGGAAAAGGTGGTTACCGCATTCATTTTTCTAACTTCTTGATGTCATACATACACCCAAGCAGTCGTGCTTGCCAATACTTCACCGCCACAGTTTGCAATTTACATAAAAACAACAAAAGAAAAAAGCAGAGCTTCCAGGTTCAGGCATTTCACTACACAATCGTAACGAGAGTGAGACTATATGCAACTAGATCCTTAAATACTACTAAGCACCGCCAAGTATTACTTATAGGACTCTTCTGGAACTACTTAAATGAAGTAGTTCTCCATGGACAATTCTCAGGCCCGTTGATTTTGAAGCTCAGAAGAGCAGTGACAGCTTAGTCTTTGGGTCTGGGCCAGAAAATACAACTTACTTTCAGTTGCATCTCCCTAAAACAGTAGGTCTATAACCTGGAGAAGGATTTTTTTTTTTTTTTTTTTAAATCATACATCATTAATTTGCCTGATGCCCTGGGAACATTCTCCTCTTCCGACTACACAGGTGGAGCCACTGGCTCTAAGTTCTTGAATGCCAGTTGCAGAACTCAAGCATCTTTCAAAAAAGGCTAATTCTTCCCTGGATGGAAGGGTGCAGCCTGTGAGCGCTTATCACAGACTTAATCACAGCTGTGTTCTAGCAGCAAGCCACATGCCACAGCATGTGAGAAGAGTGAAACTTCAGTCATTAGTTATTTAAAATCTGTACATTTAGCAGCAGTGCAGAAGAGACTTGTGACTTGTAGGTGGGAGAACTTCAGAGCTTACAAAGGGAAATGATTTGCACAATAAAATTTGGTCTGCTTAGCACACATAATAGCCTGACGGCAGTCACTATTCTGAAGGGTCCTTCACAAACTCCTTCACAAGCACTGAGTCATTTGAGCATGTATGAAGTCACTTAAAAAATAATAAGAAAAAAAAATACTGTCAGAGCTCAGCTTGTTACTCATCTTAAATCTAAAGAAACTCAAACATCTAGTATACACCCCTGTGTGTACAGACAGGAGGACTCAGTTCTAACAAAGGACCTGGAATTACTTTTTCAATTTTTAAATAGAAGTGGAGTTTTTCAGAAGTATGTACCATCTGTCCCGGAACACATACCATATCCTTAAATTAACTATGCTCAGGATTGCCAAAATAATTTGGAGGACATTGAAAGACACTGAAAACAGCTGGAAAAATGTGCAGGTTTCAAGGTGGGAGGGAGCACAACAAAAACGAGAGTGGATACAAACACACTGGGAAGTGCTACCCTGCACTGTGTAAACAAGGCATCGAGAACTGGGCGTTCAGCCAGGACTGGTGCCTGTGTCAAATGCATTTTGTTAAGCAGTGGATTTATCTGCTTATCTTTAACAACTTCCTAGGTATTAGAATAAGAATTTTATGAGTACAGGAAAAGGAGTTACGAGTGTAACAACAACAACGTGTCACTCGTATTCCCTTGATCCATACAAACCAGATTTAAACTCCCACAACAGAGCGTAAGCCTGTGGTAAACACTTAGAGCCAGCATGGCTGTTCCATCACGGCATGAACAGTACTAAAACCTTTTGTCAGTACTTCTGCACAGAGCATGAAAGATGCTATGAAAGTCTTGCAGGTGTGACAGATTTTGTTTTCCATCAGAGACCGTGCATGTCTCATAATATTTGCAAGTATCTGCACATACATGTTGCTTCTCTAAACAAATACCATCAACAGTGCAAAACAGTAGACTGCTAAAATTTGTGTAGGGAGCATGTACACCCTTAAAATTACTCCAACTTCTGAAGGTTACATTCCAAGTATTTCATCTTCTACCTGGCAATGGCTATATACTCTTTCTCTAAAAACATTTATAAGGAAGCAAAAAAGAAATGCTACCTTCTGAAAAGGAAACTGTAACATTTCTGACAGTCAAGCTATAAAAAAACAAACAAACAAACAAAAAAAAAAACCAAACAAATCTAGAGAGCCCTAATAGTTATCTGGCTGATGCTGTAGCAACCACTGCTCAGCATTAGCAACAGTGAAACCATCTACATGCAGGATGTATCTGCTGGCCACTCTGATCTACAGATGTAGAGAGAAGTTTCCAGGACTATTCTGTAGTCACCAGCACCCACCTAAATGCTTACATACTGGAGCCGTATTAAATTTTGCAAGTTCACATAATTTTGGTGCTACCAACTCTTTCTGGAATTCCACTTTAATCAAGCTATTACAAAATCATAGGAATATTAGCTTTGTGGAATGAGTCTTTTAGTATGAATGACTCAGAGATCTGATTATAAGAGCCTGCTATCTTCAGATTTCGGCTTGGAAGTAACAGGAAAATGAAAGCAACAAATGCAAACACACAGCTACCATTTCCTGTTGTCACAGTTCAGAAGTAGCCCATTCTTGCATAAAACATTTTAAGCAACTAAAGCGTTAAAAATATATCCCTCTTAAGTTCACTTCCTCTGCTCAAGAGTCCACTTTTTTATCATGTCCAATGGGCTTTGGAATAGGCTTGCTGCAAATGTTGGTATTAAATGTTCGTTGTGGTCAGATGTCCTACTGACTCCCATTGCAGTAACAGCTATGAAGTGAGGTGACAAAGCAAATTCATTTTCTTTGCTCAAGCACTGACTGGTAAATATGTAGGAGCGCATCTACAGTTTCATTGGAAATTGCATTCAAAGCACTGGAAAGCAGCCAGGCAGATGTTTGGAAGTGACACATTCACAAATTAAAAACTTAACTATTTACAGTCAAGCAAGACTGAACAGCAGAATCGGATCATTTCATTTGCAACACCTGTTAAGCCACAGCTCTGGGTGATAAATACACCTGTGACTTTCATCTCACACGATACTGAAAGCTCAGTTCCCACACGCTGCTCTGCAGTGATGGGTTGCTACACAGAATTGAGAGACTAAGAGAAACGCAGTACTTTGGCAGATCAGACCCACAGGCTCAGATGAACACAAACAAATGTGTCTGCACCATTTATCTTACCTGTCTAGTGACATCTGTCTCAAAGTACAGCTGTTCTGAATACACGATCAAGCTTCTCTTACCCTGACATGGCACTTTTCTCCAGTAAAGACTCTTTCTTTTGCTACAGATAATTACTGCTCTTCACAGCTACAGCAACAGCAAGTAGCATCTAAGAGACACGTGCTGCCATTTATCTATAAACATGTGATGGAAAGCCTTCCGCTTAACAGGGAAGTTAAGCGGAAGGCTTAACTAACTAACATCCCCATGTTAGTTAATGGAATCTGATTAAGAGAATTCTGATGCTAGCTCTTCTGTCTCAAGAGACTGGAAGGCACAGTACGAGGTTTCAGAGATGAAAGGAAGCATCAGAAGATGCTCTCTTCAGCCTGGAACATAACTGCAACAAAACTGATAGGAACAATGACACATGACATGCAAGGATGTTCACCTTTCACATATATTCTACTAAATCTAGTAAGGTGCACATATGTGTATCTATTATTTTATCTATTACTACTGACAATGGTTACAAGGAACACAGATATCATTAACACCATACTTAGCATTCTGCCCGTATCAGATCAATAAAACCCACTAGTATGAAGTTCAGACATGCCTACGTAAGGATTCCAAAACAGAGACTAGTGAGTTCCCAAAAGATTCACCTGCCTTATCCGATAGCAAAGTAACCACAAAGATACAAGGTTATTGTATTTCATATCGTTGGTATTTTGATGTATACGTGTGTGTATCCGTCTAAACATACACACATGTATACACGTACATACACATGCGTAATTGTTTGATAAAACCAGGTCTTTCTATATCTACTTATCTGTAACCAATAATCTCAAAGAAATCTGAGCTGTGACATTCAATTTTGATGGAGCAGAGAAACCAGTGTCCTCATTGGAGCTTCTTCCCCCAATTACTCATCCTAGGCGGTATAATAAATTTAACTCATTAATATTCGGAAGGTTCTCCTGCTTCAGTCACTTCGATTGATGCTGTTAATGGTAATGAACTATGGAACAGAGTAAATGGTGAGTGACAACATGCTGAGGCAGCCTTCAATAAACGCATGCAAGATTAAACAAACAAACACAAAAAAGCCTTAGAACTTACTGTCCAGAACTTTATGAAGTACTGCAAGACTGTAGCAGCAACAAACAGACAGTACAGTAAGGAATACATTAAAAACAGGAGGAAGAATTTGTAGTTAGAAAACCCCACACAATTATTCACCCTAGAAGAAGAGGAAAGAGAAAGAGGTTACTATGATGTACCAAAACAAATAAATAAAATAACAGTACACTCAGCTGTTTTTGCAGAGCATAATGTGTATGATGTCAGTAGTATGTCCAAAAGAGTTTGGCACTAGTGTTTCAGAAGCATTTTAAGCCATTATTTTGAATGAAGCCTCTTTCCTCAGGCTGTTAGCTGGGCCCCTCCCACAAATTTTGTTCCCTCCCAAGAATTTCTACAGGACAAGGCATGAGCTGTCAAAGCATTAGATGCCATCAGTCTCTTTAGGAAGCATCTCACATACTAGGAACTAATGACAGCGACTGCAGAAGATAATACAAATCTCTCCATCAATTTCAGTGGATGTTGCTTTTGTTACAAAAACACTTTCAAGTCAACTACTGATAGCAGTATCTTTGCAGCAACAGCAGATAATATTTTTACTGACTACCAGTGAAAACAAACTGCAGAAGAGTAACCATCTGAGGGGATGTTATGTATCATCTAGAATCAAGAACTGATTTTCACAACGTAGTGGTTATCGCCTCTTCTGTTGATAACACCACCAAACTAAAAGAGCTGCCATTTCTCATAGGTCTTCTTATCTCCATGGTTTCTCTGTATAAGGAAAAAATGTATGGTTTGGGCTGCTGGGCCTACAATGCTAAGTTGCAACACACATTAGGACCAAAATTTATTTTCACATAATAAAGCCTCAAGAAATTCTGTGAAAATCAAATTTTACTTCAAAGTTTCATTTTCTGAAGCAGCATGTAGGAGCTAATTAATCATTATGACAGTCTTTTTTTTTTTTTCTTTTTAAATAAACTTACCACGGACAGTGGTGGTCCATTTTTAGTACACATCTGAAAAAAGAGTAGAGGTTATTTCCAGCAAATTAAAGCAAAATGTATATTTGCTTTCTAAGACATATGATTTTACTTTACTGTTTGTGTTTTTTCTTTTAATTGTAATGTCCTCACTGAAACTTTTGACCATTCTTCTGCATTCATGCTATGTCTCCACTTTACAGTGACCATCCTTTCAACCAAAAGGACTAAGTGAGATACGAGAGAATTGAGAAGAGAGCCTCTTAAATTAACATGGGGAGCATTACTGGGCAATACTTAAACCATATTATTTATAGTTCATTAAGCCACGCTAGTCTTATGTGAGCAATGAAAGAAAACAAATCCAAAGGACCCTTCGCAGCTGTGTGGATAAGGTATGTCAGCGGGTCATTCATTCCAACTAAGTCTACCTTAGGGCTATTTTTGTTACTTTTTTGTCTGTTCCTTGCTTGTTTGTTTATGGTAATTGAGGGGGAAAAAAACAGCACAGTGGGTAAATTGAATAGTTCATAGGCTATTTTCATCCAGTTTTTGTATAAAGCCGGATGCTAGACATTTCAGACAGACATTCATTTGCTAATAAATTTGATTTTAGCCAAAGGATGCGCATTAGGTTCTTTAGTTAAGTAGATTTCCTCAAGCTCAGACATACAAAGTCTCACTCACAGATTCAGCACCCTTACAGACTTCTCTGATGACTCAGAATGAGGTTAGGGAGCAACAGTGGTGTCTTTTGAACAGCAAAGACCTGCAATTCCACTGTCACTCTTTGAGATAAAGCAGTATTAGTAACACACAGCTGTTTCAAAGCTGCAGAACCAAGATAAAATAGAAGAGCTCTATAATAACCACGTGCTGGTATCTCTGACTTGCCTTTCTTTGCTTTCAGTGCCAATTTATTTGTTTTTACATAAGCACTACTTTATAAAGCTATAAGCAGATTGCAGGTTTCCTAACAAGTTCTGGCATTTTGGTCTATGGGGCTGCAACAATAATAAAGCACTCATGGGAGGAACTTTGCTTCCTTGGAATCAGAGTATGAAGGGTCTGAGAAGGGAACAAATAGTAAAATCTGCTGGCATGCAGGGGTTGACACACTGATGAAATTAACACACTGAAGTGGTTGTAATAGAAGGAAAGAGAAAATCCATCATTTCAGGTGCAGTAACTTACATGTCACACGCAGAACAGTGGTGGCAGCGGTCAGGTTTGATTAGCTGGCATCGATCACAGTATCTGATGGCTGCAATCAAGTGGCAAGGGTCACATTGTTATAACTCATTGCATTTTATGAAGACTTTCCCTCTTAATACAAACTGAATCTTAGAGAGCTTCCTTCCCTTCCAATCATACCTGTTTTCACAGACCTACTCATACAATATATATGTTTGAGTTTTTTTTAAAGAAACATATGAAAGTATTTAAATTACTTGTAAATTACTGCTATATGGAGTCCATTTCCATTTACTCTTTACCTCCTCAGTTTCCCCATCCTTCAACCCTCTGGCAATGACCTATCTTCTGTTTTCCTTCACCTCTGGAGAGAGTACCTAAGCATCCCATCGTGAAACTACAATCTTTCAGTAAGCCAGCTTTCAACATTAGCCGTCTCTATCCTCTTCAGCAAACAGAGATCTAGCAGACTGTTCAGCAAATTAGCTCTTCCTCATCTTTCCTGGTTATTTTTAAATAAGCCTTCAAGCTCTTCTCAATGGAAACAAGACACCAGTACAGTCAGTTTGAAAGGAGGAGGAAAGCCAACACCTACAGCTAAGCAGAACTGCTAAGATCTGACAAGAGCTTCCCAGACCCTTCCAGGGACTGGGATTCCCTCGGAGGGAGGTTTGTATTCAAAAAAAGCCAGGTATATAGACACTTTGTTTGAAAAGACACAGTTGACTTTGGTGACTAGTATCCTGAGTATTTTATATTTTTGGAGAAAAATACAACATTTCTAGTTTCAAGAAAGAGAAACAGGTATATTTAAAAAATATATATACATATGCATAAGACAACTGTTTCACAGATGATTCATATATAACTTGGAATAAAAATGTTTATACTTATTAAAGCTCTGTACTGAGTTATAGATGGGAGTGAAATAAGAGTTAATCCTTCTTAAATTCTAGCTTTAACAATGAAGTTTCTGCTCCCATGGAATTGCTATAGCCCAGAAAAAGCAATTTAATGGGGAACACAAAAGATTGTAAAATTAAGTGTACAGTTTAATTTTCATCTATTTCCAGGTGTATTTATTTTCCGTGGTTACTTTTTGTAGCCAGAATTAGAGATAAATGTTGTCATCTGTCTGCTTAAAAGAAGAGGAATTTTTTTTTTTTTTTTTGAAAAAGTTATTCCATACATTGGCTGTATATAGAGATCCCAGACAAAGGACTTGAATTTCTCATGGTGGAAAAAAAAACACACCACAAGGTTATGGCCTTTGCAGTACATGCTTAATAGATTGTTCATTAACATCAAATGAATCTCACCAAATTAAACTAAGCAGCTTCAGGAGCACAGAATTATCTTTGTATCTCACCTCTTGATGCTGTTGTCGTACAGATAGGCAAGTCTTTAGCAGCTCTTCTCAAAATCTCCTGCTGGAATTCTGGTCTCTCTTCCTTTTCATATTGTTCTTTATCAGCTTTTGACAAGCAGAACTGGGAAGGAAAAAGACAGAATGAAGGGATAAGAACAGTTATTACTTTGTGTCCTACTCAAGTTCCAAGGAAAAGACCCTATGTACCTTAATCCTGTCTCTGAGCGACCCCTGACATTCTCCTTCCCCTTGAATACTACAGGAGATCCTCAAAACTACATGATGGTCCTGAGCATATTTTAAAGAGAATCATCTTTGTCTCCATTTCATTACCTACTGCATTTTCCCTTCAACACAAAGGAAGCCAGAAGCTCAGGGGAGTTTTAAGAAGGTGGAACTTAACTCTTGATGAGAGTAAATGTGACAGGAGACTGAAGTTCTTTTAACCCACTTTCTGACTTAGAGAGGGGCATAAGCCAGAGAAAATAGTGAAGAGGGTGTGTATGGAGGTGGGGGTGGCGACCAGGAATTTTCATTGCTTCCTCACAGAATTTGGAAGAGTTTAAATGGAATTTTTACTTGGGAGTAGTCAGCACTGGTTTCAAAATCCCTAACCTATGTTGGAAGCAACTTCAACAAAGCTTGTACAGTTTCAGAGTTACAAACCTGAATATAGCATGAGGACCACTCCTGTAGAAGCCTTACTAAAAGGTAAAGCTTTACCAGTATAACCTGGAGAGCTTCTACTCACTTGCAAAACGCTTTGGTATCCACTGAAATTACAGCTTTACCATTAAGCCCCACGAAACCCAGTGTGCTGACAAGTCCCCGTGGAGTGAGGGCTGAACTCACAATTTCCTCTGGTATTTTCTATTCTGAAGCACTTTTAAACTCTGAGCTTCCCACAAGGACTACAAGAACCCTTTTTATGAGCACACATAGACAAAGTATTCATAGCAGTGAGTGGAAAATGCTTTGTATGCAGCTGGAACAAAAATTGGCTTAGTGTGGCTTAACATGAACATATTTTCCTACCAAGAATATGTATATGACTAGTTCACATGGATTTTCATCTCATCATGTACTTTTTCCTCTTTTGGATTTGAGTTGGTTGGCAAGCAACAGCAAACACTCGACTTACAGAAAAGAAGGAAGCAGTAAGACATGGCTGCAATTTCTCAGTGTTATTTCCCAATCTAGAATGCAAATAAATTGCACCATATCCCATAGAATCTAATTGTCACCTGTTACATATGGTAGCATTCCAGTTATTGAGCCTACCCTACCCTACTATTGAGCATGAAACATGAAGCATTGTTTCCATTTAAATAATCACAAATTAGTATCAATCTATGCAAAGAATGAAAATGAAGTTTAATACTTTAGTCATCATCAAGAGTTTGACCTTTTTTTTTTTTTCCTCTAAACATTTGTCTCTAAGCTAAAAGCCTAGATATTTACTGAAATATGAAAACTGGAGATGCTCACATCAAAAACTTCAGATAGATCTGAAGCATCATGCCTTATCCCTATTGCCTTTTTTGAGCCTGCTAGGGTAGCAAATGGCTGTCTCCATGACCTGCAATCAAGCAGAGGTCGCATTAAACACAAAACGCTACTTCTAGATGACACTTCTGTGGCAAGTCATTGATGTACAGGAAGGGAACTAAAACACAAAATTAATTTTTTTTTTGTTTTTTTTTTCCAAGTAACATAAAATAAACTCTAATAAAAAAAAAAAAAAAGGATTTTGTTTTTCTGAAGTAAATATTTCTGTTCTAATTTCAGAAATTAAAAAGGACATGAAACCACAGATTTGCTAGACAATGGCAGGATATGTATGTTGAAAGACATCAAAAGTTGTCTATTACCACATAGCTAACAGAATTTCCAATGAGGTTCCACTGGTTCTTACCAAAACCAGAAAGAGTCCCTTTGTTTCCTTCCTCTTTCTGGATCTAATAATGTTCATTGTTCTTTCTTATGACAAATGTACAGGGATTACACTAGAACAACAGCAGCTGCGGAATCTTTTTTTAGTTCAATAGTGTGATCACAGGATGCTATTTGTTTTGCAAGAATGGCAAACTTCAATGACTAAAAATATATACATTTACACTTTCATACAATGAGGAGATTCTGAAGTCTGTTTTTAAATATAAAAACCTGCAAAAATTACTCACTGATACATGAACAGAAGGGACTTTCCCAGAGAGAGAGAAAAAAAAAAGTGTTCCCTGCGTTGCTTTTTTCCTATGAAAGAATTGTATCGATCTGATCTATACCCACGTTAACATAGGAAACATTCACAGAATCACAGAATCTCTAGGTTGGAAGAGACCTCAAGATCATCGAGTCCAACCTCTAACCTAACACTAATAGTACCCACTAAACCATATCCCTAAGTTCTACATCTAAACGTCTTTTGAAGACTTCCAGGGATGGTGACTCCACCACCTCCCTGGGCAGCCCGTTCCAGTGCCTAACAACCCTTTCAGTAAAGAAATTCTTCCTAACATCTAACCTAAAACTCCCCTGGTGTAACTTTAGCCCATTCCCCCTCGTCCTGTCACCAGGCACATGGGAGAACAGGCCAACCCCCACCTCGCTACAGCCTCCTTTAATGTACTTATACAGAGCAATAAGGTCACCCCTGAGCCTCCTCTTCTCTAGGCTGAACAAGCCCAGCTCCTTCAGCCGCTCCTCGTAGGACTTGCTCTCCAGGCCCCTCACCAGCTTCGTCGCCCTTCTTTGGACCCGCTCAAGCACCTCGATGTCCTTCTTGTAGCGAGGGGCCCAAAACTGAACACAGTACTCGAGGTGCGGCCTCACCAGAGCCGAGTACAGGGGGACGATCACCTCCCTAGCCCTGCTGGTCACAGTGTTTCTGATACAAGCCAGGATGCCGTTGGCCTTCTTGGCCACCTGAGCACACTGCTGGCTCATATTCAGCCGACTGTCCACCATCACTCCCAGGTCCTTCTCTGCCTGGCATTCCTTACATGCCATATGCTGAAACCATCCCTTTCAGTCAATGAATAGCAAAAGCTTGCTAGAACATTACTGCAACTACAGGTACTGTCAGTCCTGTCAGTCTACTACTGAAGAACCCAAGCAGACAGTAAAAGTTATCAGACTGCTCTCAGAGCAGCCCAAATTCACACACCTTTACAAAAACTACAGTTGCAACCACATCGTAACCAGCTAACCTGCTTAACATTATCATTTGCCTGCAGAAACATCCCACCCACATAAAGCCAAATCATACCACCCTGAAGATGTTTCAGGATGAAATGTCCTTGAATTTTTTTCTCCTTTGCATTTGTAAGCTTAACTATTCAGTACTACTCTTTTCACTTAACTAAAAAGCAGAATAGTCTTTAGCTTTTTTCACTTTATAAATGTATCTTAGAAAGCTGCAGAATATCTAAGACATAATTATGTACTACAGAGCATTGTTTGCTTTTCCATAGAAGTACAGTTTTAACTCTTTACAAAAATATTTAAGACTGACATTAGCAATGAAAGTCAATCTTGCTAAAAATAGAATAAAAATGCAACCTCCACAGAACAATCAAAGTCTCAAACAGTTTATCCAGTTTAAAAGCTTTTTAAAACCAAGGAAAGTATTTTAAATTTGGTGCCACCATCTCATCCCTACATATACATCCCCGAGGGAAAGCAGAAAACAAGGTAATTCATTTCAGGTTTACGCTTTCCTACTTGAAGGTCAAAACTATCTAAAAAATACAAAAATGCAGCCACTGGAGTTACTGATTTTAAAAATGTCAGAAGTCAAACAAACTGCATCCTAGCAAAGCACTGTATCCCCAAATTTGCTTTTTTGTCTTACTACTTTTGCACATACATGTGACTGTCAAGCTTGAGATGAATTAAACACATTTAATATAAGGAAATGCCATTATACAAAGCATGCAGTATTTTAGGAGTAATCTGATGATTTGCATTCATGATATGCTGTCAAGCTGTTCTATTTTAGATAATGAGAAGGGAAAGGTGAATCATGCATTACTGCAAACAAGTTTCATCACTGAAAACAGTTCATCTATTTATAAAAAAAGCATTGACATTTTTCTAACGTCAGATTTACCTCATTGGAAGGGGATGCAGGAGATGTGAAAATTGTCTTCCAATACGACCATACAAACATGACAAATGACAGATGAAAAACCACAAGGTACACAACTGCAATAAAATACAAATAAAAATTTGGTGAATATAGCTGAAGAGAGCAAGAGATAAAACCCCTGATTTTTGATGAGGGCTAGACTATGACATTATGAATCAGCTGATAAGTTATATTAAACCTTTTTGCCTGGGTAAATTTAGCACTCTGGCAGTGCCCACTTGAAAAAAAAAAAAAAAAAAAAACCATAAAAAGCCTCCGTAACACCACCAACAAATCACTAAATGTCATAGTTGCTATTCATCAAGGAAATAATATGTTTTTATGTAAGATTCTACAGCAGATTTTGAAGGAAAAAAAAACAAAAACAGAAGTGAATACAGTTTCACCTAAGGCATGCAAGTGACTAACCTGTTTAGATAAAGATGCTCCAGTTCTACTCTAGATTATGTGATAACTGGCCTACAGAGATCAATTTAATTTTTTAGTATGCATCAAGAGATGTACTTCTAATAGAAACAGCATAATACTGTGCCATTGTGGAATGTGCTGGTTTTCAATAGGAGTAAAAACCCCAAACCAGGAAGAGAGAGGACTAAACAGCAAGGTCTCATCTTGGAGTGAGTTAAAATTGCTTGCAAATCTTATTTCAAATCTTCAGAGGAAGAGTCCTGCTATTACAGCCACTGTGGCAATAACAAGTAGTATGGAGCCCCATCAATTTATGAATGGATGTGTGTGATATGGTTGCCTTAAACACCAAAGGCTTGTGACTTATGACCCTGGAAGCTTCTTCCAATCTTGCTTCCTCTAATGGTTTCTTTTACCATTTGTAAAGAGGAAATTGGTTGGTCATGCCAGATCAGCAAACCTTACAAAATGTCATGCCAAGTATTTACGTTATCTTCATTTCTTTAGTTGCAAGAAGGAAACCTGACCTACTGTCCTGTGCAAATACAGAGTCCTTTAAGAAGCCATATTACACTCTTCATGGATTGCAGAACAGACCCTACACTTCAGGAACTTTCAGCAGCTCAAAAAAACAAACCAACCAAACAAAACAAAAAAACAAACCAACAAACAACAGGTACACAGTCACAGCAGGCATAGTCTTCATTTTTCATCTTTCAGGATTTTTACTGTTCATTACAGTAAAAAAAACAAAAAACAAAACAAAACAAAAAAACACACACACACACAAACAAATTAAACTTGAGCTTCCTTCAGAGAATTCTGCTTTTTCTCTTTGCCTCTGACTCCTCCAACTATAGATCTGGCAAATTTTCAGCTGTGGAAGCAAGAAGCAAAGCCTTTTTCTAAAACCATCCTAAAATTGTTGCTTGAATCCTATTTCTGATAGGAAAGAACCTATGCTTCACTGTGCTAGGCGCTACATAATTAGAAACTGTGTTCTATTAAAATCATACTACACACATTCAAACATAACATGGTTAAGAAATTAAAAAGTGAGAAATCTGCAAAGAGGAGAAAGACCTAAAATCTTAGTGGAAACAGCTGCATAAATCAAAGCTTTGGGGGAGAAAAGGGTGAGAGGAGTTAATAGGAGGAAAGAGGAAACGATATTGTGGAGGGAAGGGCATGGCAAAAGTCAGGTGCACAATAAACAGCTTAATTCTGGCCATAAAACTCAGCCCTAGGATCCGATCCCTTTTGAGTAGCAGTACCACTCTGCAGAGTACTCCCTGGAGCATCTCACATCAGTTTCAAATATAAATATAAGCTGGCTTCGTTCCTATTCAGCTTACTTTCTTGTAATTTGAAGACATGAGAAAACCATCAAATACCTCAAACCCCAATATCTGTTATTTCAGAGATGTGAGGAAGCCCCAGCTAAGCTAGGGCGTCCAGGATTCCTGGTGCCATGCTGTGACCAAGCGAAACGACTTCACCTTAAAGGCACCGGTGCACATTAGACCTTAAGTTATACCCTCGGGAGGACAATGTCATAAGATATGCTCTTAGCATCCTCCTGAAGTATACTAAACCTTCCTCAGATTTACCCCTCACAATTTTTTCCTGCATCATTCTTAACTCCACTTTAAAGACAGAGTAGGATTACAGAGCTGACAATACTCAACAGAACTAAATTATATTGTGGAGAGATTGAGAGCTGGCTGTTCTATCCTAATGGATAAAAATCTACGCAAGAATACGAAAATGCAAAGACACGGAAACAGTTAGCCTTAATGGGATGAAGAAATCACCAGCAATTGAATTAAAAAGTGTAATTAAAAACCTGCAGTAAACGAATTTGAACAGAGCACAATGAAAAATGGTGCAAAATATATTTGCTACTATACATATTATTTACATTGCAATGTTATCAGTGCTTTGGCCATTTGACTCTCCTGGTTCTATTTCCTGGCTATTGGAAGTTAGCCTGCAAGAACTTTATGAAATTTGGGACTTTTATTTCAAATGAAACAACTTCACATTTCAAGATCAACCTCCACTGTAAAGAAATTCATGCATGCAGGGTGCCTGTGACATGCCGTAGAACTGAAAGGGCAAAATATGTGCAAACGACTGCTTTCAAAAGCCTAACAGACAGGTTTCAAAGATACTGTTCTCATTAATTAATCAAGCATTTGTCTTCTCTGTAGATTTAAGAGAGCCTGCTTTGATCAGGCAGGAACTGCATTTGAATTAAAGCCAAGAGATGTGGCTACATTACACCACCATCACTGCTCTGCCAGGCTTCTTTAACAGAGACATGAATCTTGCCTTTCTGAAAGAAACTAGAAAGTAAAACTTTACTTCTAGTAAAACCAGACAGTAAAAGCACAGCAGCAACCTGCAGAATTTTAAGTCTTGATGAAGCCCAGCTGTGCATTGCAATGTAAAAACCCACGCTGAGACACAGCTTCCGTCTTGAACAGCTTACGGTTTACTTTGGAGGTTTTCCCACTCTTTCACCTCTTCTTTAAAAGATGAAAGAGGACAGACTCCACCAAGTTTCCTCCTTTTTACAGTTTTCTTCTGAATGCTCTCCACCAGGAAGTAAACTGATGGGTTACCTCCAAGTTCTCTTTTGCAAAAATATTTAAGAGATGAGAGCCTCTTACCAGAGGTCTCACACTCTGAAGACAGCCTTCAGTGGATGATGGAACTGCCAACCTATGCGTAGCATAAAATCATGATAATCACTCTCACGTTCTCTCTTAAGCTGAAATGGACTTCCAAATATCCCTATAGTGATTCTATGGGGAAAAAAGCCTGAAGTCTTATTAAAAAAAAAAACAACAGCACTTTGAACTTCTGGAATTGAATGATCCTCTAGCCTAGTTTTTGTTCACAATTAAAAGCAGCAAGCATGCTGGAATTTCTTTGGTGAGTTTGAATCTCTATAAATACTACCCCCTGTGACGTATATTTGACAAGGACAATAATAAGGCTTAAGGAAAGTTTGTAAAAACAAGGCCTTAACCACTTAACCTGGAAATCTAAAATTATAATGTGCAGTCACCTTTGAAATGGCTGTGTTTTTTGCACAGTTCTGACCAGTCCTGAGGAATGGTGCTCTGAGGAACCTGGTAAGCTATTTGGAAAAACAGCAAACAGTACAACAATCCCTCCTCTTCCAAAAGTCTTACTGGTCAGAGGTTGCAAGGAGGCTGGTAAGATGAATATTCATCATTCCTTCAGGATGAAACAGAAAATGGACTGCTGCAGTTCCTTCCCTCTTCTGTTCTCAGAAGGTACCCATTTAAAAATATTTGCAAACCTAAATCAAAGTTACTTTCCTCACGGGTCTTGTCTTCATCCCAAGCGGTACTGTGAGCTCAGCATACCCAACATCACAATATTTAACTTGTTTCTTAGCAATGATCTACTTACTACAGAGAGGTTACATACAAAGAAATACATTTCAATTCTATATCCCTTAAGACTTGTGTGCAACAAAACTATTTACATTAAAAAATAATAATTAAATGTTACCTTTTTCTGCAGTTGAAGATATAGTAACTGGAAGAGAAAAAAAAAAGATATATGGTAAGTAAATCTGCATTGAATCAAAAATTTGGATAAAAGTAAGATACCCAAGATAGCCGACTTGTTCCAAATCATGTATCAGGTGTTAATAAGGCCTCCCTGCCCAACTCTGGGTAAACCAGGACTTAGTACTCCTTCTGCCAGCCCCTGAGGCTTGGCGAGTCAGTGGAAGAGCTGAAGAGATCCAGTTCCCTGCTCTAACCAGCAGAGGAGGAGCACACTCCTTTCCACAGCCATTAGTTAGATCATAATTTATACTTGCCCTTCAGATACGCACCCAGCACATTTTCTGGAGCACATCAACATCCAGGCCAACCTGTTGTACTTCCCTCCCCAACCCAAATTCTTGAGACAGTTGAAATCTCCCAAATTCCTCCTATTCTGCACCTTCATCTCTTTTTATCCCAACACCAAATTGTTTGCTCAAATCTATTCTACATGCTCTCTGACTGGTACATCCTCTTGCTCTCAGGCTTCTCTGAAACCTTTGGAGTTCATTCATCAGTTAGGCAAGACACTGATCAGAGAGCAGCTGTACTTACTGGGTCACTTTGCTCATACCACTCTCCTTGCTGGGTCTCTTCCCTAGACATTGAATTCCTAAAATTCAGTGAGGAAAGGATCTTTTCCTGACTCTTCATCTGACACAGCAAATTTAAGTTCCTGGCCATCAACACGAGCAAAAGGTGAACAGAGCACGTCCTGCCTACTGCCATTCACCTCACTCCACATCATCTCCTCTCCCTCAGCGCTGATGTTTGTCCAGTCACCAGTCTGCACGCCGGCTCAAAGGAGCTTTTCCCTGATGCACATTAGAGAGCTAAATCCGCAGGGCTTCAGTGTGCGTTACAGGCTTCGTTCCACAGAGCTACTTCGGTCACAGAGGCAGCATGTGCCTCACTTAGCTGCAGATATCTATAGCAAAGGGGTCTGCAACCCTATTACACAACTGTGCCTCTTTATAGTACGCAGAGATGTAACAAGGTGATACCTCGATGTACAGATGAACCTTTTTTGTTCAGATTTTGACTTTTTTCTCTCTCCTTAAAATACATGCTCAGCACCCTGTCTGTCTGTCCACGGAAGCCTCTAGCTTCAAGCTAAAGGAGGTTAACCCTGAAGAAAAGCAAATTCCTCATTAGTTAGCACATATTGGATGCGCATACTTGCACAGCCTCCTCCTGCGTTTCTGTCTAAAGTACAAAACTAAACTGAGCCAAATTTGATGCTTAAAGGCTCAAGATAATGAACAGTCTTTACATCCAGAGAAAAGCTTAAGATCTTATCACTTGTGAGACTTAAACAAACAAAACCACACTAAACTTCATAGAAATGAAGTAAAGCCTTACAGAAGCAGGAAGATAATTTCCTTATTTTTACCCAGGTCTCCCGGACCAGAAAGCAGTTATGAGACTGGGCAGAACAATTTTAATTTGGCAAGCTCCGGCAGGCTGAGGTGAAAGTGAACACTGAAACACTTGTGATTTTCATTCTGTCTTATCATCTTTAACTGAAATAAAAATAAAAGAAAGCTACTTCTGTTTTACCTCAAGTTCATGTAAATTTTGGGATTCTGCTTTTATTCCTTGCACTGCTGTTATTCCCACTCTCAGACAGATTAAACAAAGGGCAATCCTAGTGCTTGTCCAAAGTCACTTAGCACACAGAAGTCAACAGTTTCACAGGATCTTTACATGACGAAGCGAAGCCTTCCTCTGAATAAGTTAATATTTAATCTTTCTAGAACAGACCTGTAAGTATTTGCTAGGCTGGCAATGTAACAAGCAGCTTTACACCAGCAAGAAATCGATTTCAGCTTTTGAACTCCAGTTCAGGAAATAAACACAGAACAAGACATTACCATTGCATCCCACAATCCCTGGCCTGCAGTTTCAGTTACAAGCTCAGCTCTTGGGTTTCGGCTTTCTTCTTTGCTGCTTCTAAGTAGTTAGAAATTGCTGTCAGCCTCCACTGAAATTAATACCAGTTTCACTGAAAACATTCCTAAAACACATTTTTTTTTTTTTTTTGGTCTGAGGGGTGGGATGGGGAAAATAAAGCAGCACCACCTTTTTGCTCTTATTTTTTTTTTTTTGAACAAAATAAGCACTGCGTATGATTTATATATTAACCTCAGGATGCAACAGCCTATACATTAGATTAGATACATCAGAACCTGTTAGGGCCTTCAGCACCACTATCAAGACAAACCTGTCCATATTTCAGAAAAGTAAGCACTGCAAATCAACTTTTCTTTCGAGTATTTCAAAATATATCCCTGTATCAGTGTATTGCTTAGCTACAAAAGGAAAAACAAGCTCAAGGGCAAAAATATTCTTTGGATTGGCTTCTTAAGTTTCTAGTTTCTAGAGAAGCCTTGAAGATTTCTAGAAAGATATTGCTAGGGAAAGATAAAAATATGACTAGACAGTATAAGTTGCAGTTTACTTCATCGCAGAGAGCTGAGAAGCATGCACTCAGTGAGTTTCCATGCTGGCCTCATAATTGCAAAGGATTCAACATCTGTGTTACAGCTCCCTGCAGGTCTGTGGATAAAGCGACTGAGTAGGATCTGTTTGTCTGCAGTGCCGAGCTGTTCCTTGGTTACCTCAGTTTTTCCAAAATCAGCCTACGGCTCAGCAGAGCCTGCCTGTGAAGAGAGGTGCTGGCCTACACCGCACTTCGTGCTGCTGCAGCTTGTCCAGGGACACAAGGGCCTAACAGGCCCGAGCGGCCGGTCCTGCACCACCGACAGCTCACACATCGCATCTCCTGGTGGTTCAGGGTCACTGTAACACGAAGCATGCAAAACTTAGTACGTGGATTTGCTTTCTACAGAACACAGCCTCCAAAACGCATAACCCAGCCTTTTAAGCGGCTGTGTTAAAATGGATTTTTGTAACTCGGTCAACTTGGAGGACAAACAAAAACTCCAGGTTTGACTTTAACATAGGAAAAAGTTGTCTTAGTTGTGACTTAGACACTGAGTATCACCTTCAGTAGTAAATATATCTTATCCTTCATGACCCCCGTTGTTCCTTACAACCTCCTTGTACCTAATCTTCCTTACATTGTTGTCTGTTATCTTTCATCTCACCTATGTCACACGAATCAAAGGAGTGGAAGCCTAGAGATTATCACAGGAAACAGTCCTGCAGACACAGGGGCATCATTAGTTGTATAATAAATGACACCGGGGAAAAATGTCATTTGTCAGAAGCATTTTTCTTAGAGCACACTGAAAGATGCAAACCTCAGAAAGCTTTGGGGAATATTTTAAGGAAACCTTCCAGGACGACTCATAAGAACAAGTATGTTTAGGGAGCTGGGCTGCTTTTCAGGCTTAGTTTTGGGATTGCTATGGAGTGTTCAAGCACCTTCCAAGTCACTGCATAATAAGGAAAAACAACAACAAACAAAACAAAACAAAAAACACACAAAACAGATCTCTATTCTGCAGCAAAGAGGTGGAATGATTTGCCAAGACCTTATGAGAGGTATGCTAAAAGACGACATTCGCCCTCAACCTTGAAGGAAAAAGAAACAAACAGCCCTCCACCAAACCCCCACACCACATAGACTTACTCCCTAAGAGGCATATTCTAGTCAAAGCCACCCTTTGAGAGCCAGATATACTCTTTGCAGATCAAGAAATCCAACTGCAACTGGTGCAGTACAGAAAGGGAAAAGGATTGGTCTTGTTACTGATGTGCTGCGTACGTGTCTTCCTCCTCCTCATCCCACCATGGTTCCTGTCAGAAGGCAGGCTTTGGGCGTTACAGCCTATCCAAGGCTCTCGAGAGTAAGCTTCGTAGTTTGGCTGACATTCCTCATGGAGAGAGGAAAGATAAATGTGCAATTGCATTCCTAAACTAGACGTACGGCCTTAACTTTTCTCAGTTTCTAAGAAAAATGGTTAAATGAAGAGCATCAAATCGAAACTGTAACTTGGATTTCTGGTAAAGTAATTCCCCTGTGCAATGCAGAGCCCAATCAGCTGATCACAAGGAAGATGGCAGAAGTATCGCTTACTGAAACAACTGGGGCAGGCAGGGAATGAATTACCTTGGAGAAACACTTACTCTGCTCCTGTTACAGACCTGGGGCAGTGTCACAGAAGGAAGTCCTTAGCACCTCTCTGCTGGTTTCTATATGCCGTGACCTTTCCACAGTGAGCTATTTCTTATTTCCTGACTGGCAGTCACCCACTAGTGCTTTCTTCCCTAAGCAGCAGGGAGTTGTTTTTAGACAAATGACTCAAGACAACTGAGTTGACAGCATCACGTGGCCAAAAGCCAGTGCAATAAGAGGCTGCCAGCTCCCTGCCGAAAGGCTACGGGGGCCCAGGATTGCATATGTCTTGCCACCAGCTGGAACGAACACCCTCTGCAAACGTTGGGGCCACAGGAACCTGGAGTGGTTTTACCTCCATATGTTGCTAGGCTGAATCTCCAGTTCTGGGGCACAGCTTTCCCCACGATGCCCTCCCAAGTCCTTCCAGAAGTAATGTTTTTCAATCCAGTGCTGCAGGAGAGGTGGCCCCACCGCCAGGCCTAGGGCAGCACTCAGATCGGAGGCACAGCACATGGTGACAGCTGCTGCAGGGTGCAAGAAGTCACAGCTCCCAGCTATCTGCCCACTCACCTGTGCAAGACCAACATGGCAAACGCAGGCACGTGCCTTCCAGACACTTCAGCTCCCTCCAGCACTTTGGGTTTAAGCCACCCCAAAGGTGAGTTTGAGGGAGCACAAAGAGCAGTGACAAAGGGTGAACTGCAGCAAGTGGCCTCTGGCTGCCCTGGGTCACAAACAGCAATGAGAGGGGAAAGAAACCCTGCATTGGGCGACCGAGGTCTTAAAGCAATGCAGCCGTTTCTGCAAGACACGTGCCAGAGCCCAAACCTCTCCCATGCTGTGCATAGCAGCTCCACTGGAGCCAGCTGCTTGGCTTCTTGGAGAGATCACAAGATGATGCCTTTCCTTCCAGTGATCACAAGATGATGCCTTTAAAGGCATCGCAGGGGGAGGAGAGGAGGAAAATGCAGCCAGAGACACCTTGCTGCAAGTGGGTTGCTCTGTTGTTGCCAGCGTAAATGTCACCAAGTTTTCTGTGTTTGTGACCATCACTACAGGATTCAAAGAAGAATATTCATAGGGATAGGTAAAAGGCATTAATGTTTCAAATAAGGAAGTCTAAGATACACTGCAGCCTGTTACTGGTTGTTACCAGCCATGGTTACAATTTGTTGCATGGTTAAAACAATATTAACATAATTCTTTAACTACAGCAAGTCACTTAGAGAGGCCAGAGGCTTGCTGCCCAGCAAACATTCTCTTATCACACTAACAAATAAGGATTTTTATTTATGGAAGGTCTTATGCACACATTCTCTGCACGCAAGTTGTAAAAGTACAAGCAGGGCTACAGCAGAAATTAACATAATCAATGCAAGACAGTCCTTGGGTACTGAGTTACATTTAGCAATGAATTAAGCTCTGAGAACTGAAGAAAAAAAATTGTTCTGCACATTCCTGGAATAGTATATTCTGTACTACCGCTTTCACAGTTTGAGAGCACAGCTACAAAGGCAGCTGACTTCTGGGAATCCACAAAATCCTATCGATGACTCCTTTACCTCTGCTTCCACAAAATATTCTTAAAATTTATACCAAGGGCCTCCTTATGGCCTGCATATTGTAAATCATTTCAGAATGAAATGAAAATGAAAAACACTTGGTTAGCATGCAAGCAGCATCAGTAGGACTGAATCTCAGTCCCACACTTGTGTCCACATGAGGCATTACGAGATGCATCAGCACAAACAACTCGAGGCTTTTTCTGGAAGCAGCATCCGACGTTAGCATTCAGCTGCAGCAGCTCACCAGGTTTGCCATCCCTGAAAAGCCCTATTCCCTGAAAAGCACTACTCACTTTTAATTTACCATAATTGCCCAAAGAAACCTAATGTAACTTGATTTTCTTCAGCTACTTAATCACTGGTGTCACTGCTCATTCTATTTGCATTTTGATTGATTTTAAACCCTAGCATTACTTCTACATGCTTTTCTTAGCTGCTTAGGAGAATAATTGGATTTCTTCTTTCAGATCTCCCCCCTCCCAATCTACTGTATCATAACAATAACAGCTTTATTGCCCAGTAGTTTGGTAGTGCTGCACAGAAGTTGTTTTCAATATTGCCTTTAAGCTATTGTATAAAGCCAAGAGAAAGCTTGGTTTCTTCTTGGAAGACAGACAGCCATTAGTTCTACATGTCAGCCAGCTGTGCTCCTTCTGGATCACAGGGAAAATGGGGAAAAAACAGAAATGGCAGAAAAAAACATGGAAAGTCAGATGCACCTGTAAGGAACTTCTGTCCACACGATGAGTTAATTCCACTTACAGTTGAAGGAGGGGTGTTTACACTCAGGTTGGCCAAATCAAGTTCCCTGTAACTTTGTGCCCAAGCATCTGTACTTGTCAAAGGGCTTTTTGTCTCAGGAGCAACTCCAGTTGGTTCTGTAGTTAAGGTGTAATGAGGATGCTTGCAAGAGATCTGAGACTCAAATAAGAGCATCAGCTAGTGCCGACAGAGAGCCAGTATCAGGTGTTGTACAGGGTTGGCTTCCGCACCCTCCACAAGATTAGGTGTTCTGCAGGTGACACTAGAAACCACCAACACATCTAAAGAAAAAACAACAACAACAACAACAAAAACAAAAAACAAACACCACCACGCAATTTTATCTCCCAACAGACTTTTCCAGGTGAATGAAAAGAGAGAAACCATCTTTAATGAACTACTCCAAACAAATTCTGAAGGTGTGCAGAGGTATCACTTGGTGACACAAACACCAGACTCAGCTACCGTGACCTTCAGACATGAACTACTGTGATGTGGCAAGAGAACCAGGAGAAGACTGGAGGTCTCTACTTTGTTGGTAGGAAACCTGTCCCTGCATTTGTCTTCAGATTTGTGCAAAATCAAATGTCTCCTTACTTAGCTGCTGGCCCTGCCTGCAGCAAGTTTTTCTCAAATATAAAAAATCTCCTTGCAGAACTCTGGGAAAAATTCTCCTTGTAAATCAACAGAGTATTAGGTACTTTGTTTCTGAGACAAAGATCGTGCTGCTGCCAGGGTCAATGAATAATGGGAGAAGTCAAACCACCCTGCAAGCAGACCTCCTTTGATGCATTATGTTACCGGATTCCTCAAATTAAGTTTTAAGTTCAATTTTTTTGTACCATTGGTTGGGTTTGGCTGTTCTTTGCCACCTGAGATTAAGTCCTTTAAAGAAGTTTTGTTTTGAAAAATGTGTCATTTAAAACCATGTCTATCAGCTGTGTGCAAGCTTAATGGTGGGGAATTTGTCTTTATTAATATTTACAAGCCCCAGGCGTTAAATGTTTAATACCGTATCATTTTTATTATTAACGTATTTATGGAATAGATAAAGGTTCAGAGACTTTTCACAGTGATTCAGAGATTCTGTCCATGTATGGTTCATCACGTTGGCTGACAACAAATGCTGCTGTCTTTTGATGCTAGAGCCTTAGCTGCTCATTCCTCTGGCAGAACAAAATGTCACTCATTAAACCTTCCTTTGTTTGAAATATCTTGGGACAAACCTTGACTGCAGCTAAAGATACTTCCTCTAGTCTCCTTGCAAAAAAAAAAAAAAAAGAAGGAAAAAAAAAGGATGGCCCCAAGAATATAACAAAAGAAGCAGGTGCTGCAGAGGGCAACAAACATCCGGGATAACAAGACAGAAAGTTTTGGCTTGAGGACAAGATTTCCACCTCCTCCACCAGATCTTATTTTACTGCTTGACCAGCCAGGAACATGAACAAGTGACAGCACAAAGGCAGCACAAAGCACTACAAAGGGAATTTTGGATACTCCAAAACACCAATACTACAAGTTAGAAAGTAATCCAGAATAAGCTGTACAGCTCTCAGTAAATATTGCTTGAAACAGACAAAAAGCAAACAAAAAAAAACTAAAATAGCACTCCCCAAAAAACAACACTCTCAACTTCCCTGCCTCCTAAAAAAAAAAAAAAATACAAAACAACAAAATTACAACCAGCAAAGCAAGTCCTCAGAGCTCACCTGCCTGCTGACTGCTCAGCACATGTTCCTGGAAAGCATTAACTCAGAACTCAGTAAAAGGTCAGCTGAACTACAAATCCTAACACGACGTGCCAAGGGAAGAAACAGCGCTGCCTCTTACACCTCCAGGATGCATTAGGGCTCCCGTGGCAGGGCACTGGATGTAACACAGTGGGATTGGCAAGCTGCCCAGCAAGAAACAAGTGAAGAATTTGATGTATGCCTGACACCTGCAAAGTGAATTAACTTCTGCCATCACCTTTCCAACTAAACTTGCATGGCAGTTCCATAGGATTTTCCAGAACAGAAACCAGATTCTGTTGTTTTGGGCTCCTCTGCAGTGTCCAGGAGAATCCCACACCACAACCCCAGAGCTGTGAGAGCCTTCAGGCACCACCTATCCCAGCACTGTGGAAATAGGTTTTGCTTCTCTGCTTCTTTAATCCAGATTTGACAAAGGCAAAAGCACTGACTGCTTGCCAAGAAGAATGGTACAATAACACACATGGAGAGAATGGAGAGAATTGGTTAACTACAGACAATAGCTGAGGCATTTCATGTCAGTTCTGAGCCTACCACAGACAACTGGAAAGCAGCTTACAACTTGGTTTACTTCACTCTAAACAAATCTGTTCCTCTCAACTTTCCATTTAATCTGAATTGTTTCACTCTCTCTGCAGTATTAGCTTGCTTACTTCCAGATGAGTTATTACTTACATCTTTATTTGTTATTGTACCACATCTCTATTTTTTTTTTGTACCAAAGAAGCTAAAGAAGATGAAAAATGTATCACTGCTTACTGCTTCACAACAATCCCCCACTCTGGAGACAGACATCAGGATGCACAACCCAAAGATCACAAACAAAAAAACTGGCACAGAAACCTCACTTGATCTCTCTGTTCATCACACGATTGAAATGGTTTCGTGGCTCAGATTTAAGATGATGCTGCACCATATATAGCAGCAGAGCGAGCGTTACAGAAACTGCAGAGGCAAGGCATGCTGCTCTCGTGATCTAATGATCTTGTGAGCAGATCCTTTCTGACAATCCTGTACCCATACGACACTTTTAGTAGTCAAAAGAGAACATGAATAAGGAACTGATGAGCCGCTTGGTCTTTAGAAAGAAAGGAAAAGCAGGTGCTTGATATGCTGCAGGGGAGGAACTTGATTTTTAGCACAGATAAGAAGAGAGTCAAAAGTTACAAGAGGAGGCATTCCACGGAGGAAGAGGGGGAAAGGCCCGGTTTTTTGCTTGGCACAGGACAGGAGGGGCTAAACATACCTTACAGAAAACAATTTGTTGACAACTGATACTGGGGAACTGGCTAACAGAGCAGATGTTTTTGTTACGGTTTCATTGCTCCTCTTACACCTGATTCATCTTGGTGGAGATGCAGCTGATGCAGGAAAGAGGCCTGGCATTACTTGTCAAATGTTTCTATTGAACAACGTATGTACACAACAGGGAGATGTTTAACAACAGAGCTGAGCTGAAAACTCCATAAAATGTTTCAGGAAAGGTGTTTGTAACACTGGGAATGAAAATGCATCTTAAAACAGCAGGAATTCCTACCAGCTGCAAGAGGAGCGCTGAATGAAAGGAGCTGGACAAACACTGATGTATCGACTGGGTTAAACAGGAGCCCAACAAACCCTCAGCATTTACAGGCACAAGTTTCGGCAGGCAGCTGGGATTCCTCCCCTCCCTGCTCTCCGCCACGGGCAGTCTCAGGCTCCAGACGTGAAGGCAGGTACGTTGCCACCTGAGTGTTTGTCGGCCCTGTGACAGGTGTATGAAGAGCTCAGCTCCGATACCCATCTTTGTCACGCAGTAAATCCTTTGATTACAGAAAGCACGTCTCCATTAAGTCATAAAAATCTGAGCTGCTAGAGAACAACGTTTTAATTATTTAAACTTCAAGCAGAACCTGAAGTTCATGGTACACAGAGTCAGCGACCTCAAATTAATTACCGTCTGCTGAAAGCATGCACTTGATATTCTGGCCCTTTTATCTCAAAGCATCTTGTAGAAGACTGGCAGACCAGTAAGTGATGAAGCAAAACCTCTAATTAAAACCAGGGGTGAGTTTTTAATTTGCTAGTAGAACTCTAAGTGGGCAGCAGCAAATTTCACCCGAACAGGACAGGTAGTTTGGTGCTCCCTGTCTGGACGTGGCAGCTCTGAGCTCAGGTGCTCATTTCGTGCCTCTGGCCGCTCCCTGCACGCCTGGACCAAACCCAGGGGCTCGGTGACACAAGTGACAATGCAGGGCTGGGGCCAGGCTCTGCACGGGGCTGGCAGCGAGGAGGGTGGAGCCCTTCCTCGGGCAGTGCTCAGGAAAGCAGAGAGCTAAAACAATTTCCCAAGAAACCAGGCTGAGCTAGTGCTGCTGCTCATGGAAGGTTTTTTTTCATTAGAGGAGTGCCCAGAGAGCAGATTTCATACCATATAAAGGGCACGTGCCCAGCCAGCCCTATAAACTAACACAACCAATGCAGTGCAAAGCACCAAATAAGCAGCTTGATAATCTTTCTGCCCAAGCACCCGGTTTTCCAACACATCTGTATCCAGCCAGAGCACCTTGGCAGGAATCCCACGTACTGCTAGCAGCAGAAGAGGTCCTCTTTTCAGATGACAATCCGTGTGCCTGAGCCAAGACACCACAACATAACCAAGCGTGTCCACGGTGTTTTAATTTCCTTATTCTGAAATTCACAAGAGAGGCGCATAAGCACAGTTAACTAATGATCCGATGTGTTTAATTAGCTGTTTGTTCTCCTGAAGAGGAACCCCCTGCTCCTCAGGGAATGGATTTGCACGCGTAACATGCCAGCACTGGAGAGAAGTGCTGATACTTTCACTTTTGCTGTGGGCAGAAATCAGAAGTTACTGAGCTGCTGCTGCTTACACCACACTGCCACTGCTTGATAACTACTGCAGTCACATTTTGGGCAGAGATTTCTCCTGGGTTTCTTCCTGAGGAGGCAGATGGGATCACCTTCCTGCTGTGTATGCAACAGACTCTTCAAACGGGAGCATTACAATAGATCACAGAGGGCTTCTCGTGTTGACAATGCTTTGGGGAAATCAGAGCCATCTCCCTCCCTAAAAGGGCCGCTGCAGCCTTCAGAATAACCAGTTAAGTTTGTACCATGTTATGAATCCCAAATTACAGACTGCTTTCTTTGCCAAGATTTTAGACACATTAGACATTACACTGCACTAAAAAAAGCAAACTGCTCTGCAAGTAGGTGCTAAGAAAGTACGCAAAGCTAATTACTCCTGCAGCTTTCAAAATCACAGTTTTCCAGGCTTTGAGGAATTTAAGACACAGAAACATTTATAAAAGACCAGTAGGTTCCTAAACCAAGCCATTCTCCTTGTAACTAGTCCTGGCTCTTCTGGGCTGAGGTTTCAGAACATAGTTTTAGCTAGAGAAGTAAAATGCTACCTTTAACAAGATTTTTGTTTTTATATGTAAAAGCATCCAATGACCTTAGTTACGATCTGCAGGAAACTCAGCCAAAGATAACATTTTTCTCAGTGCAGATTGCACTACTGAATTCTGCCAGTGCTTCAGTCAAAGGGTTGTCTGTATGAAACAGGCTGGTTTCACCCACTAACTTTTACTACAAACGTCAAAACAGCAACTTCTGAACGAGGTCTGGCCAGGCCGCGTTACAGCTGCTCACCCACAAAAAGGTTTTGAGGATGGAGGGAGAGGTAATGAAATGCAAGTCAGCCCGAAGTGAAAATGAGCCCCAGGAGAAGAGCTCTGCTCACGCTGAGCTTCTGAGGGGATGTGGCGACCAGAAACAATCGGTTCAATTCACTACCAACACAATAACGCCGTTGTTTGCAAAAGCAATGTTAAAAGCAAAACATGTTTTGATAACAAGAAAGAACACAAGAAGTGGTTTTAGACTAATGAAAAGCTATTTTACAGCGTATTTCTAGGTGTGCTTTCTTGCAGACAGAGCTCCCTGCAAGTTACATGCAGAAAGAAAAAAGAATCGAGTAAGAGAGTGTTCATTCATGTTTTTCTCCTTTAACGCATTTGAAGAAAATCTGAATGAGATGTGGCCACAAGCCTTTTGCACTGCCTTCAGTTACGTGTTCACACTTCTTACTACTCTGCTGACATTCCCTCGCCTTCTATCCATTTGGTGAGAAAAGGGCATTTTCACCCTTCCGTTAGCTTAATAGCTAGCTTACCAGCTGGGTCACAACTACACAGCAACAGGGCTCTAAAACGGCCAGCGTTCACCCAGGTACTGCTGCAACGCTTCTGAGAAACCCAACGATGTTTCTACAGGAGGAAAACAACAGAAGAGCTCATACTGGGAACCTCCTTTCATCTTGCCCATACCATTCCTCCTTGGTGTTCACAGGCTGTACGTCAGTAATATAATTAAGTTGTAGAAGTGGCATAACCAAGTAAACGCATACTGGTGCTGAATTACAGAGCAAGCCCGAGTGCTTCAGACACCAATCACGGGACACTGAGCAGTAGGGGAATGTCCTAGGGGAGGAGTGTGGGGCAAGCAGTGCTGGGAAGCAAAACTGAAAGGAAAAAGGAATGACGGGATAGAAGAAGCAACCCCGATTTACTACACCGTCTTCTACTTTGATTAGTAAGAATATTTCCTGATACTACATTACACTTGGCTTCCTACTACACCTACTAACTGAATACATATGTTTAACTCTGAATTCATGCGCAGGGACTCAAAGGAGGAAAACAAACAGGATGGAAGAAATAGTTGGGGGGAACAAAGGCCTTCTTTCTTTCTTCCTGTTTCCTTGTAAGCTTCACATCTTAATAATTACCCAACCTTTACGAATAACCTTGGAAATAAAAAACCACTGGTGTCTGTGTGGCTACAGTTTCTGTATTACTCAGTCTTTACACATATTTTTCTATTCTGTTTCCTCTTTTCTAAAACTTTCCTTCTTCCTCCTGTCTTTCCTTTACCCAGGCACACATCAGCTGCGTATTGTGCCCCTTGCTAAAGGCAGCCACAGAAGCGCAACAAGACATAAAGCCCTGCTTCTGCGCCTGCTGTACAGGCACATCTGCAGAGACCAATGTCACTTCATTCATTAGCAGTGTATTAATTGCATCCTAGCTCTTCTTCACAGTACACACTGCAGTAGTTTTCAAGCCAAAATAAAACATATGGAGCACGGGGAGAAAGTAAACATACCTGCCAAAAGAAACAGAAAATCCTGTATTTTGCAATAAATCCTCTCTGTGCTTGTTTGAACTCAAATGCAGCATAACAGCGAAGTCAAAAAAGGGGAAGGAAAGAACTGGGGGAGGCAGGGGGGAGACTCAACCACAAACAAGCTCAGAAAAAATACCTTTCCTCTTCCTTGAGGAGTTGACCTTTCATCAAAAATATACAGAAAATTCAACAGAAGGTTAAAAATAATAGTAATAAAAAATAAATCGGAAAAAAAAAATCATAGAAAAACAAATCTTGGTCACCAAGTATCATTTTGACATTTAACAACTGCTGTCAGTGACAGCAATAAAAATCAATAGGTAATTTTCTTACTAAATGACCACTTTTTCTTAATAGCCTGCATCTGCAGACGTTAAAAATAAAGCTGATTTGCGAGCAAGAAGTGCCAGACGTCTAGAAACCAGATTTATAGATGTGAAAGTTCTCACATAAACAGGAACCAGCCCTTTCAATAATTCACGCAAATGAAACCGTGCTGAATTTGGCAGGACTCTCTGCAGCCCTCTATGCCTGCAAAGGTCTTCCGTAAGATCAGGGCCAAAGACATTTTTCTGAAGAAAATGATTCACCAGCAACCAGCCCTGACCCACTCTGTGATCAGGATGCAGAGCTGAAGGATTGAGGTCCTGTCCCTGATTCAGCCAGAGATCACCAGCGAGACCCTGGGCAAGTCACTTCATCTCTTGAATTTCTGTTCTTTACTTATGAGAAGAAACACGTACTCCTGGTCTGCCTTTTGCTGGAACAGTCAGACTTCAATCACAACTGTAAAACAAACATAAGTCCATAACCTCACACAGCCCCCCTCAGGACTGCTGTAGCAACCACTCATGCCCTCCAAACCTCAGTATTATCCAGAAGTTAGGCAAGAACCGAGTACCGTGGACCAAAAAAAACCCACCCAATACCTTGATTATTTCTAAAGGCCAGTTATCTTTACAAGTTTAGGGCTATCAAAGCAAGTATGTAACATGAACAGCGGTAAGAGTAGGGACCCAGACACGAGCACACCTACGCACGCAGCTGAAAACAGCCCTGGCTCAACAAGTCCGGTTGTGTATCCCCGTATTTTTACATTTCTCCTGCACAGGTAAACATCCTCCTGAACCAGACTGCAAAGCCAGAAAAGGGTAAATATCCTCCTGACCGACACCGACTGCAAATGAGCTTTATGTAACGCCGAACCCTACCACCACGAGCCCTGACGCAGCCCGACAAGCCCCTAAGCCCCAAATCCCGCTTAGGGAGGATGTTTCCAACCCAATTACACCTCAATGACAGCGGGGGCCGGGACTCTTCATCAGCAGGGGCAAAAGGGAGCGCAGCGAGAGGCGTTGAAGTAGTTGTGTGGTACACGAGGAAGTTCCGGATCGGCTGCAAATAATCGGAATAGGGAGGGGAAGGGGAAACTTCTCCGGGGCGGCAGGAGTTGTGAGGGGCAGGGACCCCCCCAGGGCCCCGGTAGGGATCCTGAGGGGGCCTGTGGGAGTCTCAGAGATGGGGTCTCTGCCCCTCATCGTCCCCCTGAGGTTCCCGTCCCCAAACGCTGTGCCCGCCTCGGCCGCCGTGAGGTGCCTGAGGGCGGGCAGAGCCCCCCCGAGCCCCCTCCCTCCACACAGCCAACAGGTAAACCCGGCTCCTCTGCCACCCCCGGGGCAGGGAAAACAAACCCCCCTCGGGGGCAAAAGGAACCCCTCGGGGGCTGCGCCGTCTCCTCATGCCCGGGGAGAGGCTCCGTGAGGGCGGCGAGGGGTCCCCCATGGGAGGCGAGGGGTCCCCCACGGGCGGCAGCAGCCCCCTCACCCTCCCGTCCTTCCCTCCCTGCCTCCCCGCACTCACACAAACACAGCTCCACCACGTAGGCGTAGTAGGACCAGGCCACGACCAAGGCGATGAAGACCACGGGCACCCAGGCCAGCACCTTCTGGCAGCACTTGAGGACGTGGGACGGCGCCATCTTCCCGGCCGAGCCCCCGCAGGAGGCGGCATCGGCGGCGCTGCAGCAACGGCCGCCGCTGCGGAGCTCGCCCGACGCGGGCAGGCGACGCGGGCAGGCCCTGGGCGGGCCGCAGTGGGCGGGCGATGGGCGGCCCCGCAGCTCCACCGCCTCCCGCACCGGGCTGCCAGCCCCCCAAAAAGCTGCCTACATCCCCCTCTCTGCCCCCCGAGGCATACCCCTTTGGAACAGTTCATAAAGAACCTGGGGGGAAATGGGGTCGTAGAGGTGCTGGGGGCGCTCGGCTGAGGGTCCCGGAGGGGTTGAGTGGGGCTGGGGACGGTGGGTTTGGTTGTAGGGTTTGAGTCCCTAAGGGAGGGTTCGCGCCTCACAGCAGCCCGATAGCGTCTCCTAAAAGTGGGCTCGTTGAGCACCAGGCTTGCAGGACAGCAGTTGGAGCCGTAACCAACACAGAACGTGTTATGGACACAGCAGTCACACATCAGCAAGCCTGGTGGCATTCTCCCACCTTAAATCCCGACCTTAAATCTCCTTGTGGCTCTTTGTGCTGCGTGCAGGCTGGTGGCAGCCCCGTCCCCACGTGTGGGTCTGTCCCTGCAGTCACACAGGACAGGGCCAGGCCTCGTGCTGACACCATCAGTGTGCTTGTGGGGCTCTAATGGCTGGCTGAGTCAGCAAAGTACAGTATTTCTTTATTAAAAACTTACTAGCCTATTTGCCAAACTTCAGTTCATGCCTCTAAAATGTGGGCCCTACCACGACCTTCCAGAAATACATTTCTTCAGCTGCATTGCTTTGCAGGAATCGACTTTCTTTAGTGCCAACTCTTTTTAATGTTGACATTTTAAATGTGTAAAATTTTTAGCTGCGCTGGAGCCTCACTATTGGTAGAGTCCTGAGGCTGAAAGGAATCGGCACGTGACGTGGCAAAATCCTCATTTATCTCCAAAATGAGAGGGTGCTCTTCCTCCTGGTCTCAGCTGATAAAACTGCTGAACGCAAGCTGTGACTGGCAGCTGGGCGTTTTGGAGAAATGTCCCAATGTGACACGGCACAGCCACGTTGTGAATCACAGAACCACAGCCTGGTTGAGGTTGGAAGGGACCTCTGGAAATCACCCAGCCCAACCCCCTGCCGAGCAGGATCACCCAGAGCACATTGCACAGGACGGCACCCAGGCGGGGTTTGGGATATCCCCAGAGAAGGAGACCCCACAGCCTCTCTGGGCAGCCTGTCCCAGCGCTCTGTCACCTCACAGCACAGAAGTGCCCCCCCAAATTCAGCCAGACCCTCCCTGCCCCTGCCCCTCGCCCTGTGGCCGGGCTGCCACCCGCCATCGCCGTCCCGCGGGGCAGCGGCACCACCTGGTGGCGGCCGCGGGCACCGGCGGGCCCCGGGCCACGGACATCAATGCCAGGGGGTCCCTAAAGCGACCACAGGGACATTGGGTCCGGGAGGGGGGCTTCTCACTAAAAGAGGGACGCAGAACTTCTGGAGAGGCTCCAGAGTAGAGTCACGGAGATGATGAAGGGGTTGGAACATCAGTCCTGTGAGGAAAGGCTAAGCGAGCTGGGCCTGTTTGCAGAAGAGATTGAGGGGGGATCTTATACAACTGGTACAAATACCTGAGGGGACAACGTAAAGAGGATGGGGCCAAACTCTTCTCAGTGGTGGCCAGTGATAGGACAAGGGGTAATGGCTGTAAATTGAATCACAGGAGGTTTCATCACCGTAGAAGAAAGAAGTCCTTTATGGTTTGGGTGACAGAGCGCTGGGACAGGCTGCCCAGAGAGGCTGTGGGGTCTCCTTCTCTGGAGATACCCAAACCCCACCTGGGTGCCATCCTGTGCAATGTGCTCCGGGTGATCCTGCTTGGCAGGGGGTTGGACTAGATGATCTTCAGAGGTCCCTGCCAACCTCGGCCAGTTTGTGATTCTGTAGCTCTGTCTGCATTACAAGCAAATAGGGGCACAGTTATACCAGCCTACATACGGTGCAGGTTAGTTTGGGCCACTGAACATATCCCAGTAAAAATTAGTATTAGTCCTGTAATATATGAGATGAAATTGGGAACTGGAATGCCAGAAATGAATTTTTCTGGAATATGTTCGCAGTCTGCCTCTTCTATACTGACTGCCTGGCATCCTGACTGCCTGGAGCACATCGTGGAAACAATATAGGGCACATCCGACATTTAAAGGACCTAAATTTGTCTGAAGTGCTCACAGGTATACTAAAGAAAATAGGAGGAGTTTTGAATCTCATACAAAGTAATTCAACAAACTTTGGGTGGTTATCTATTGCAGTGACAATGATAACCACTCAGGATAGCCAAAAGAGGCAGATGGCAAAAGTGACTGCCAATCTAATGGAAAATAACTCTCAGGCATTAAATTGAGCAGTATCTCTGGCTGTTTATTGTACCAAACATCACTGCTGGCAACTGAAACTGTGAACCAGTTATTAGATTTTTTTTATTATTATTATAATTTTTTATTATTTTGGAAAGAGTTAATTTCTTTCTGATGGGCAATGCAACAGAGGTCCTGTGTTATGAGGGTCAACAGATGACTGGTACTAATTTTCAGGTTGGCAATGGGATGGTTCTTTTACAACAGGATGGTGGCTTGTGGATTTATTAGAGGAGTATGGACAGTGGGATATAAAACCTTGCCTTAACTTACTGAATGTCTCAGGTGAAGGGCCGTGGGAACCTCATTTACAAGGGGAATGGGTACACATAGTAAGACCTCAAGTTTAACCAACCACAGTTGGAAATGAACAATTTCACAGCATGAACTTTCTGCACCCTCTACTGAGCCCTGTGGTCCACAGTGACTATCACCACATCGGTGGGAACAAGGCAGACTGGGAGCCTCAGTGTTCAACAGAGGTAGACCACGGTAGGAGCATGGATGCCCCCATGCTGTAGGCATGCTGACATGCAGACCCAAACTCTCCAGGACAGCAAAGCAAAGCCCCTCGTACAATCCTGCCGGACTCCTTCAGCTCCCTGCCCAGAAGACTTGGTGTGGGAAGGTGAAGTGAGGAGGAGTGGGCTTGAACACTGATGTCACCCTGACATAGTGGAGAAGGAAGGGGGATGAGATTGTAACACAACAGTGGTTGGGTGTAATCTATAAGATTTAAGAATGATAATTAGTTTTATAGTTGTGTGTGCTTTTAACCATTTAATTGCTTTATTAGTTTCTTAGTGCTGTATTGTTCAATGAATAAACATCATATTCTCAAGCCTCCAGTCTAAAGGAAGAGAAGGTAGACCTGTGAGGTAAAGCTACAAACACCTTTTACTAAGCCTGCCATGCTGTTACTGTCCACTGACATTATTCTTATTCCCCACTCTCACAACTTTCATGATATTGTGACCCTTGATGAGCAGTAGTGAATATGAATCACAAAAACCTGTCTCACAAAAAGCATGCCTCCTGACAGGAAGACTAAGAAGTGCAGCTGCTAATACAAACAGGCTTCACAAGCAAACAATTCACCAGGTTGGGAAAGGCATGAGGTGACCCAACATGACTCTTCCTCGCTATGGTAACTCTGCATTCACCCATTACCCATGGGTGTCACTTGTGTGTTTAACGAACATCTTTCAATGTGTTTCAGTACAGAGCTGTAGAAACATCCTGCATGTGATTTTGAAGAAGTTTGGAAGCTGTGACCATGGTCTTACCGGAAGTGTTCCTGTGCCTGCATGCTGTATCTGTTCTGGGTCAGACAGATGTCTTAGGTGTGATGGAAAACCAGTGACAGCTAGGAGAGGAGAGATGATTTTTGACCAGCTATTGTCCAGTAACATTTCTGCGCAGTTTTTTCCATCCTGAGAGGAAATGAAGTAGAACTGAACCAAACAAGGTTGTGAGGCAGCAGGGAGGGACTGCTTGTCCCAGATGGCCTGCCACCACCCAAGGAGTTGCACTGCACAAGGAACCCCTTGGCACAGCTGACAGGGAGTAACATCTTCCACTTCTCAGAGCCATCTGGGATGTATCTACAAGGACTTCCTAGGCAGAAACCAATTCCTTGAATGGTTGCCAAGCAGGATGGAAGCAAGCTCTGCTAGAAATCACTGCATGCCTCTTTGGCCTCAAACCACAGCACTGCAGCTAGTGCAAAGTCAGCTGCCACACGCATGGTGAGGGACAAGCAATGACACTTGGGAGCAGGTTCTGGGAAGCTGAGCAGCAACCGAGAATGCTCACCTCCCTCATCTCTTCCAGAGGTTTGTTGGTCTGTTTATTAACAGTTTGTGCAGCTTGGCAGGACCAGGTGGCAAAATTTACTGCACTGTTAGTGTATCATCCCTTAACATTTTTTTTAAACAACTACCAACTTTTGCTACCCTTTTGAAAGGTGCCCTACAGCAAAACACTGCAAGCACTCCTGTTCATCAGACTTTCTCACTGTGCTACTTAGCCCTCATCATCTACAACAGCTTCATCTCCATTTTGCTTCTGCATGTTTTCCTCTCAGAGTAGCTCATCTCAAATTCCAGGAACAAGCCATCCCCAGGCAGGAGCATCCCAGCAGCCTCTTAGATGGAGGCTGATGCAAAGTAATCATGTGGCTCATTAGGAATCTTATTTATTTGCTCCTGGTAATAACTGACAAATCCATTTTTTTTTTTTTTTTTTGGTAGGCGTCATGTTTCTGATATATGCATAAAACCAAATGAGATGGTGTAAATACTTGCTCTTCACATTCCAGTGCAGCTCGTGTAATCTTGTATACATTAACTGTGAGTGATTAGCTGCCCTTGTTTGAACTGGAACTTGTTTTGCTCAAACAGCATTTGAAACAGTTAATTTCAGCTGCATTGATTTATCCCTTGCTTTCCTAGCATCCTTTTGTTCAGTCATATTCACGTCTCCTAAATTACAGTTCTTTGGAGTAGCATTTAAAGAGTTTTTCTTCTTTTACCTTTAGAACCTATCATTTAAATAGCCTCCTTTTCTTTTGAAATCTCCTTTTCTAAAGACCAGTGGCAGAGCATTTTGGTATCATTCCTTTTCAGCAGTGAATATAATAGTTTTTCCTGTGACTCAGCTCCTGTTGCTCTAGGAATTACCTTGTGTCCATTATTTAAGAGAGACACAGAAAGTTTTTAATAATGTTTCTTCTTCCAGTAGTGTCAATTTCAAAATAGATAAGGTGCCATATAATTAAAAAAGAAAAAATCTCTATTCTGAAAAAAAGAGAAATAAAACCCACCATAATGAAAAGTATTATTGTTATTATTATTTGTGTGTGTGTGTGTGTGTGTGATTTAGAGCTACTAGTTACTCCCTATGACAATATTAAAACTGACAAATTTTTGCTAACGTGGTGGATGTGAGGCATAGAGTCCATCAGTCCTGCAGTACATTCTTTCTCCAGGAAATTGCTTGTTAAATGGTTCTTATTTCATACTCTACTTCCTTAAGGTCCCAATTCATAAAAGATTTAAAAGAGCTCCTTTCTAAGAGTTTTTCACCCTTCACATAAAATAGCACTTTGATGTATAAAAAAAAGTGTACAAATGCAAATACTCAGGGTCCATTAAAATTTATGACTAAAGCAGGCATTCCTAAAGCACAAGTTTATTCTAGTGAAGCTCATCTTCTGTGCTCCCTTTGTAGCTCATGGAGAAAGAGATGTCCTCCAGAGGGTGGTTTGGAGCAGCTCACTGGTGTCTGAAACCCCACATGTTTCTCTGCGTTGACTACAGGATATCCCTCCTCCCAGATTTTCCTATCTCCGTGTTTGAAACGAGGCCAAGACAAATCCTACATTTTGCAAGGTGCAGAGCATGTACCTCTCACCTTCCATCTTATTTCCATGCCTTGGTCAGTGGGGAAAGGCAGATCATGCTGAAAAGGAAAGCACAAGCATCCCATTGGATTCATGGCTGTGAAAAAGCAAGGAATGAATCGTTCTTTCTCAAACCTCCCAGATGGGTTAAGCAGCTCTGGGAGGCCAGTGCACACAAAGCAGCAGTGTGGTTTCTGGGCACAGTGAGGAGAGCTCTGCACTGGGGCTCTCTCGTTAATGAGCTGAAAACTTTCTGAGCTGAAAGCCAATACCAGCCTAATGGGAAATCTGCCTCCACCCATGCTGCATCATTTTTACATTATTGAACCAACTAGGGATTGTTTAATCAACAAAGACAGCAGGAAACCTTCGAAAAGCAGACAAGTGAAGTGTACGGCTTGTTTGTGCATTAATTTTGTTCATGCTCAGGTCTCCCAGGTTTCCTTTCCTCAAGGGGGCTTTCTGCCTCTTGTCGGCCAACATCTCCAGTTTCTCTGGGAGGAATTTCTGTGGTGTCTGGGTGCCAACAGTGTGTGTCTACGTCCACCAGTTTCATCCTCATACTTGTGACCAGCTGCGTTACAGGAGCTGCTGCTCACTCAGCCTGGATCTCCGTAACAATGACCACGACACCACTTGTGTTACATCTCGTTTGTTCAGAAGGACTAAAGATTTTTTCCTGCACTGGAGAAGTTTCCTGACCCAGCTGTGATTGTGTCATAGGAAAGATTAAATCTGAAGACACAAGACATGCAATGCACTCTTCCATGAGAAGAAAACTATATTTTAAAATCCCAGTGTATACTTATTGATCCTTCTCTATGCTTAAGTCAAAGCATGGACAATATGTCTGAATTTTGAAATATTTCCTTTAACTATCTGAATTTGTTCCCATTCTAGCCCTTTATTGGGCAATGACCCTTTTTTTGTTAAACACACAGGACGTGAAGTGCCACAGAAACATAATCCATGGCCTGGCTTGTTTATCTTATTGTCTCATCTCTGTTTTCTAGATAACACAAGAGTGTAATCTGTAAACTCTTCAGGGCCAAGACATGGTTTCTACACCCAAAAT